>NW_027639086.1:0-47963 GCF_951799975.1 Gobius niger
GGTACAGACGTATGTTAGAGACTTACAGCCCGGTACAGTCGTATGTTAGAGACTTACAGCCCGGTACAGTCGTATGTTAGAGACTTACAGCCCGGTACAGTCGTATGTTAGAGACTTACAGCCCGGTACAGACGTATGTTAGAGACTTACAGCCCGGTACAGACGTATGTTAGAGACTTACAGCCCGGTACAGTCGTATGTTAGAGACTTACAGCCCGGTACAGTCGTATGTTAGAGACTTACAGCCCGGTACAGTCGTATGTTAGAGACTTACAGCCCGGTACAGTCGTATGTTAGAGACTTACAGCCCGTACAGTCGTATGTTAGAGACTTACAGCCCGGTACAGACGTATGTTAGAGACTTACAGCCCGGTACAGACGTATGTTAGAGACTTACAGCCCGGTACAGTCGTATGTTAGAGACTTACAGCCCGGTACAGACGTATGTTAGACTTACAGCCCGGTACAGACGTGTGTTAGAGACTTACAGCCCGGTACAGTCGTATGTTAGAGACTTACAGCCCGGTACAGACGTATGTTAGAGACTTACAGCCCGGTACAGTCGTATGTTAGAGACTTACAGCCCGGTACAGACGTATGTTAGAGACTTACAGCCCGGTACAGTCCGTATGTTAGAGACTTACAGCCCGGTACAGACGTGTGTTAGAGACTTACAGCCCGGTACAGTCGTATGTTAGGACTTACAGCCCGGTACAGTCGTATGTTAGAGACTTACAGCCCGGTACAGACGTGTGTTAGAGACTTACAGCCCGGTACAGACGTATGTTAGAGACTTACAGCCCGGTACAGTCGTATGTTAGAGACTTACAGCCCGGTACAGACGTATGTTAGAGACTTACAGCCCGGTACAGTCGTATGTTAGACTTACAGTCCGGTACAGTCGTATGTTAGAGACTTACAGCCCGGTACAGACGTGTGTTAGAGACTTACAGCCCGGTACAGACGTATGTTAGAGACTTACAGCCCGGTACAGTCGTATGTTAGAGACTTACAGCCCGGTACAGACGTATGTTAGAGACTTACAGCCCGGTACAGACGTGTGTTAGAGACTTACAGCCCGGTACAGACGTATGTTAGACTTACAGCCCGGTACAGTCGTATGTTAGAGACTTACAGCCCGGTACAGACGTATGTTAGAGACTTACAGCCCGGTACAGTCGTATGTTAGAGACTTACAGCCCGGTACAGTCGTATGTTAGAGACTTACAGCCCGGTACAGACGTATGTTAGAGACTTACAGCCCGGTACAGTCGTATGTTAGAGACTTACAGCCCGGTACAGTCGTATGTTAGAGACTTACAGCCCGGTACAGACGTATGTTAGAGACTTACAGCCCGGTACAGACGTATGTTAGAGACTTACAGCCCGGTACAGACGTATGTTAGAGACTTACAGCCCGGTACAGTCGTATGTTAGAGACTTACAGCCCGGTACAGTCGTATGTTAGAGACTTACAGCCCGGTACAGACGTATGTTAGTGACTTACAGCCCGGTACAGACGTATGTTAGAGACTTACAGCCCGGTACAGACGTGTGTTAGAGACTTACAGCCCGGTACAGTCGTATGTTAGAGACTTACAGCCCGGTACAGACGTATGTTAGAGACTTACAGCCCGGTACAGTCGTATGTTAGAGACTTACAGCCCGGTACAGTCGTATGTTAGAGACTTACAGCCCGGTACAGTCGTATGTTAGAGACTTACAGCCCGGTACAGACGTATGTTAGTGACTTACAGCCCGGTACAGACGTATGTTAGAGACTTACAGCCCGGTACAGACGTGTGTTAGAGACTTACAGCCCGGTACAGTCGTATGTTAGAGACTTACAGCCCGGTACAGACGTATGTTAGAGACTTACAGCCCGGTACAGACGTATGTTAGACTTACAGCCCGGTACAGTCGTATGTTAGAGACTTACAGCCCGGTACAGTTGTATGTTAGAGACTTACAGCCCGGTACAGTCGTATGTTAGAGACTTACAGCCCGGTACAGACGTATGTTAGACTTACAGCCCGGTACAGTCGTATGTTAGAGACTTACAGCCCGGTACAGACGTATGTTAGAGACTTACAGCCCGGTACAGTCGTATGTTAGAGACTTACAGCCCGGTACAGTCGTATGTTAGAGACTTACAGCCCGGTACAGTCGTATGTTAGAGACTTACAGCCCGGTACAGTCGTATGTTAGACTTACAGCCCGGTACAGACGTATGCTAGAGACTTACAGCCCGGTACAGACGTATGTTAGACTTACAGCCCGGTACAGTCGTATGTTAGAGACTTACAGCCCGGTACAGTCGTATGTTAGACTTACAGCCCGGTACAGACGTATGTTAGACTTACAGCCCGGTACAGTCGTATGTTAGAGACTTACAGCCCGGTACAGTCGTATGTTAGACTTACAGCCCGGTACAGACGTATGTTAGACTTACAGCCCGGTACAGTCGTATGTTAGAGACTTACAGCCCGGTACAGTCGTATGTTAGACTTACAGCCCGGTACAGTCGTATGTTAGAGACTTACAGCCCGGTACAGACGTATGTTAGAGACTTACAGCCCGGTACAGTCGTATGTTAGAGACTTACAGCCCGGTACAGACGTATGTTAGAGACTTACAGCCCGGTACAGTCGTATGTTAGAGACTTACAGCCCGGTACAGTCGTATGTTAGAGACTTACAGCCCGGTACAGTCGTATGTTAGAGACTTACAGCCCGGTACAGACGTATGTTAGAGACTTACAGCCCGGTACAGACGTATGTTAGACTTACAGCCCGGTACAGACGTATGTTAGAGACTTACAGCCCGGTACAGTCGTATGTTAGAGACTTACAGCCCGGTACAGTCGTATGTTAGACTTACAGCCCGGTACAGACGTATGTTAGAGACTTACAGCCCGGTACAGACGTATGTTAGAGACTTACAGCCCGGTACAGACGTATGTTAGTGACTTACAGCCCGGTACAGACGTATGTTAGAGACTTACAGCCCGGTACAGACGTATGTTAGAGACTTACAGCCCGGTACAGACGTATGTTAGAGACTTACAGCCCGGTACAGTCGTATGTTAGACTTACAGCCCGGTACAGACGTATGTTAGAGACTTACAGCCCGGTACAGACGTATGTTAGAGACTTACAGCCCGGTACAGACGTATGTTAGTGACTTACAGCCCGGTACAGACGTATGTTAGACTTACAGCCCGGTACAGACGTATGTTAGTGACTTACAGCCCGGTACAGACGTATGTTAGACTTACAGCCCGGTACAGACGTATGTTAGACTTACAGCCCGGTACAGTCGTATGTTAGTGACTTACAGCCCGGTACAGACGTATGTTAGAGACTTACAGCCCGGTACAGTCGTATGTTAGACTTACAGCCCGGTACAGTCGTATGTTAGAGACTTACAGCCCGGTACAGTCGTATGTTAGACTTACAGCCCGGTACAGTCGTATGTTAGACTTACAGCCCGGTACAGTCGTATGTTAGAGACTTACAGCCCGGTACAGTCGTATGTTAGAGACTTACAGCCCGGTACAGTCGTATGTTAGAGACTTACAGCCCGGTACAGTCGTATGTTAGAGACTTACAGCCCGGTACAGTCGTATGTTAGAGACTTACAGCCCGGTACAGTCGTATGTTAGAGACTTACAGCCCGGTACAGTCGTATGTTAGAGACTTACAGCCCGGTACAGTCGTATGTTAGAGACTTACAGCCCGGTACAGTCGTATGTTAGAGACTTACAGCCCGGTACAGACGTATGTTAGAGACTTACAGCCCGGTACAGTCGTATGTTAGAGACTTACAGCCCGGTACAGTCGTATGTTAGAGACTTACAGCCCGGTACAGTCGTATGTTAGAGACTTACAGCCCGGTACAGACGTATGTTAGAGACTTACAGCCCGGTACAGACGTATGTTAGAGACTTACAGCCCGGTACAGACGTATGTTAGAGACTTACAGCCCGGTACAGTCGTATGTTAGAGACTTACAGCCCGGTACAGACGTATGTTAGACTTACAGCCCGGTACAGTCGTATGTTAGAGACTTACAGCCCGGTACAGTCGTATGTTAGACTTACAGCCCGGTACAGTCGTATGTTAGAGACTTACAGCCCGGTACAGTCGTATGTTAGAGACTTACAGCCCGGTACAGTCGTATGTTAGACTTACAGCCCGGTACAGACGTATGTTAGTGACTTACAGCCCGGTACAGACGTATGTTAGAGACTTACAGCCCGGTACAGACGTATGTTAGAGACTTACAGCCCGGTACAGACGTATGTTAGAGACTTACAGCCCGGTACAGACGTATGTTAGACTTACAGCCCGGTACAGACGTATGTTAGAGACTTACAGCCCGGTACAGTCGTATGTTAGAGACTTACAGCCCGGTACAGTCGTATGTTAGAGACTTACAGCCCGGTACAGTCGTATGTTAGAGACTTACAGCCCGGTACAGTCGTATGTTAGACTTACAGCCCGGTACAGACGTATGTTAGAGACTTACAGCCCGGTACAGTCGTATGTTAGAGACTTACAGCCCGGTACAGACGTATGTTAGAGACTTACAGCCCGGTACAGTCGTATGTTAGAGACTTACAGCCCGGTACAGTCGTATGTTAGAGACTTACAGCCCGGTACAGACGTATGTTAGAGACTTACAGCCCGGTACAGACGTATGTTAGAGACTTACAGCCCGGTACAGACGTATGTTAGAGACTTACAGCCCGGTACAGACGTATGTTAGAGACTTACAGCCCGGTACAGTCGTATGTTAGAGACTTACAGCCCGGTACAGACGTATGTTAGAGACTTACAGCCCGGTACAGACGTATGTTAGAGACTTACAGCCCGGTACAGACGTATGTTAGAGACTTACAGCCCGGTACAGACGTATGTTAGAGACTTACAGCCCGGTACAGACGTATGTTAGAGACTTACAGCCCGGTACAGACGTATGTTAGACTTACAGCCCGGTACAGTCGTATGTTAGAGACTTACAGCCCGGTACAGACGTATGTTAGAGACTTACAGCCCGGTACAGTCGTATGTTAGAGACTTACAGCCCGGTACAGTCGTATGTTAGAGACTTACAGCCCGGTACAGACGTATGTTAGAGACTTACAGCCCGGTACAGTCGTATGTTAGAGACTTACAGCCCGGTACAGTCGTATGTTAGAGACTTACAGCCCGGTACAGTCGTATGTTAGAGACTTACAGCCCGGTACAGACGTATGTTAGAGACTTACAGCCCGGTACAGTCGTATGTTAGAGACTTACAGCCCGGTACAGACGTATGTTAGAGACTTACAGCCCGGTACAGTCGTATGTTAGTGACTTACAGCCCGGTACAGACGTATGTTAGACTTACAGCCCGGTACAGTCGTATGTTAGAGACTTACAGCCCGGTACAGACGTATGTTAGAGACTTACAGCCCGGTACAGACGTATGTTAGAGACTTACAGCCCGGTACAGACGTATGTTAGACTTACAGCCCGGTACAGTCGTATGTTAGAGACTTACAGCCCGGTACAGTCGTATGTTAGAGACTTACAGCCCGGTACAGTCGTATGTTAGAGACTTACAGCCCGGTACAGTCGTATGTTAGAGACTTACAGCCCGGTACAGACGTATGTTAGACTTACAGCCCGGTACAGTCGTATGTTAGTGACTTACAGCCCGGTACAGACGTATGTTAGACTTACAGCCCGGTACAGTCGTATGTTAGAGACTTACAGCCCGGTACAGACGTATGTTAGAGACTTACAGCCCGGTACAGACGTATGTTAGAGACTTACAGCCCGGTACAGACGTATGTTAGAGACTTACAGCCCGGTACAGTCGTATGTTAGAGACTTACAGCCCGGTACAGACGTATGTTAGAGACTTACAGCCCGGTACAGACGTATGTTTCATGTGTTTCAGACTCTGGCGTCGGCGATCGCTTCACGCAGGTGATGACGGCCCAGCAGGTCGTGAAAGGAGACGATGGACAGGAGGTAGCTCTGACCCAGGACCCCGCCCCCCTCTGCCCTTTGCCCTCTGACCCCACCCTCTGACCCCCTCTGACCCCGCCCCCCTCTGACCCAGACCCCGCCCTCTGCCCTCTGACCCCGCCCTCTGCCCCCTGACCCCACCCCCTGACCCCGCCCTCTGACCCCCTCTGACCCCGCCCCCCTCTGCCCCCTGACCCCGCCCTCTGCCCCCTGACCCCGCCCTCTAAACCCACCCTCTGCCCCCTGACCCCACCCCCTGACCCCGCCCTCTGCCCCCGCCCTCTGACCCCGCCCCCTCTGCCCTCTGACTCCGCCCTCTGACCCCTGACCCCGCCCTCTGACCCCGCCCCCTGACCCCGCCCTCTGCTTCTGATTGGCAGGTGCTGCTCTCCTTCCCTGACGGGTCCCTGGAGGGCGTGGATCAGGTCCAGGACCTGATCCCGCCCTCTGCCCCCTGACTCCGCCCCCTGACCCCGCCCTCTGCTTCTGATCGGCAGGTGCTGCTCTCCTTCCCTGACGGGTCCCTGGAGGGCGTGGATCAGGTCCAGGACCTGATCCCGCCCTCTGCCCCCTGACCCCACCCCCTGACCCCGCCCTCTGCCCCCGCCCTCTGACCCCGCCCCCTCTGCCCTCTGACCCCGCCCCCTGACCCCTGACCCCGCCCTCTGACCCCGCCCTCTGACCCCGCCCCCTGACCCCGCCCTCTGCTTCTGATTGGCAGGTGCTGCTCTCCTTCCCTGACGGGTCCCTGGAGGGCGTGGATCAGGTCCAGGACCTGACCCCGCCCTCTGACCCCGCCCTCTGACCCCGCCCCCTGACCCCGCCCTCTGCTTCTGATTGGCAGGTGCTGCTCTCCTTCCCTGACGGGTCCCTGGAGGGCGTGGATCAGGTCCAGGACCTGACCCCGCCCTCTGACCCCGCCCCCTGACCCCTGACCCCGCCCTCTGACCTCGCCCCCTGACCCCGCCCTCTGCTTCTGATTGGCAGGTGCTGCTCTCCTTCCCTGACGGGTCCCTGGAGGGCGTGGATCAGGTCCAGGACCTGACCCCGCCCTCTGACCCCGCCCCCTGACCCCGCCCTCTGACCCCGCCCCCTGACCCCGCCCTCTGCTTCTGATTGGCAGGTGCTGCTCTCCTTCCCTGACGGGTCCCTGGAGGGCGTGGATCAGGTCCAGGACCTGCCCGAGTATCTGCCTGAAGACGAGAGTCCGTCCCTGGACCCGGATCGAGCCGTGACGTGTGTGGGCTCTGGAGAGGGCGGGGCCGGATGGCTGGGCGCCGCCGCCAACTTCCTGTCCCGCTCCTTCTACTGGTGATGTCACTTCCTGGTGACATCACTTCCTGTGCCCAGGGCGGCTTCACCCAAATCTAAAAGCGTCTTTAAAAAAGTGTCAATGTAGAAACAAAAATGAGGATGAAACAAAACAGAAAAGCAACAAATGAAGAGTTGCTCTGTTTCTCTCCAGTCGAGAATCTACTAGATTTGGGTAAAGCTGAACTGGAGAAAATGTGCTCAGTTAACGTGGGTGAAAGGCTAAAATCTGAGATAATTCTAATATTATTGACTGAGCCGTAAAACTGGAAATTCATCCTGTAATAAAGAAGATCTTTCATTTATAAAACACAAGGTTCAGGTTGTTTTGCGCTCGACGTCTGTTTGTTTGTCCTGGGTTTGATCCAAGCTCCTCATGACGAACACGGCTCAAACACGGCTCAAACACGGCTCAAACACGGCTCAAACACGGCTCAAACACGGCTCAAACACGGCTCAAACACGGCTCAAACACGGCTCAAACACGGCTCAAACACGGGACAAACACGGGCCAAACACGGCTCGAACACGGCTCAAACACGGGACAAACACGGGCCAAACACGGCTCAAACAAGCTCAAACACGGCTCAAACACGGCTCAAACACGGCTCAAACACGGCTCAAACACGGGACAAACACGGGACAAACACGGGACAAACACGGCTCAAACACGGCTCAAACACGGCTCAAACACGGCTCAAACACGGCTCAAACACGGCTCAAACACGGCTCAAACACGGGACAAACACGGCTCAAACACGGCTCAAACACGGCTCAAACACGGCTCAAACACGGCTCAAACACGGCTCAAACACGGCTCAAACACGGCTCAAACACGGCTCAAACACGGGACAAACACGGCTCAAACACGGCTCAAACACGGCTCAAACACGGCTCAAACGTTTCTTAACATTTACTTTAAGTAATTTGAAGCTAAAAGTCTTAAAGGAATAGGCCACCGTTTTTACATACTAAGATATGTTCTTACCTAACCTTAGTCGAGTTAATATATCCCCGTCTGGTTTTTGTCCGTGCGCTCACACATACGCAGCCTCTCCCACATGTCACATAGCTCCAAAAAAGCTCACGATAGAAGCTACCAAGCTCTTCCACGTGTTCCCTATTTAAATAAAGTTACGTGAAGTGTTTTCATGCCAAGTATATTTACACAGAAATGTAACATGTCGATTTTATAAGCAAATAAAAAGGGGGACTATATTGTGAGGCGTAAAGATACAGGAGCACAGCGTCCGCACAGTAACTCCTAAAGACTTCCCCGCTCACTTCCGTCAATAACCTTTAGGAGTTACTGCGCAGACGTTTTACTCCTCGTATCATTACGCCTCACAATATAGTTCCCCTTTTTATTTGCTTATAAAATCGACATGTTACATTTCTGTGTAAATATACTTTGCATGAAAACACTTCACGTAACTTTATTTAAATAGGGAACACGTGGAAGAGCTTGGTAGCTTCTATCGTGAGCTTTTTTGGAGCTATGTGACATGTGGGAGAGGCTGCGTATGTGTGAGCGCACGGACAAAAACCAGACGGGGATATATTAACTCGGCTAAAGTGAGGTAAGAACATATTTTAGTATGTAAAAACGGTGGCCTATTCCTTTAAACACACAAACTGCTCAGTAACAAACACAGGCGGCTGTGGTTCATGAGACGGTTCCTCTTATTTAAACTCACGTGTGCTTTATGTTTCTACTCTCGTGTTATTATTTAAAGTCACGTGTGCTTTATGTTTCTACTCTCGTGTTATTATTTAAAGTCACGTGTGCTTTATGTTTCTACTCTCGTGTTATTATTTAAAGTCACGTGTGCTTTATGTTTCTACTCTCGTGTTATTATTTAAAGTCACGTGTGCTTTATGTTTCTACTCTCGTGTTATTATTTATTTAAACTCACGTGTGCTTTATGTTTCTACTCTCGTGTTATTTAAAGTCACGTGTGCTTTGTTTCTACTCTCGTGTTATTTAAAGTCACGTGTGCTTTGTTTCTACTCTCGTGTTATTTAAACTCATGTGTGCTTTATGTTTCTACTCTCATGATATTTAAACTCACGTGTGCTTTATGTTTCTACTCTCGTGTTTTTATTTATTTAAACTCACGTGTGCTTTATGTTTCTACTCTCGTGTTATTATTTAAACTCACGTGTGCTTTATGTTTCTACTCTCGTGTTATTTAAACTCACGTGTGCTTTATGTTTCTACTCTCGTGTTATTTAAACTCACGTGTGCTTTATGTTTCTACTCTCGTGTTATTTAAAGTCACGTGTGCTTTATGTTTCTACTCTCGTGTTATTTAAACTCACGTGTGCTTTATGTTTCTACTCTCGTGTTATTATTTAAACTCACGTGTGCTTTATGTTTCTACTCTCGTGTTATTTAAAGTCACGTGTGCTTTATGTTTCTACTCTCGTGTTATTATTTAAACTCACGTGTGCTTTATGTTTCTACTCTCGTGTTATTTATTTGGACTAAACGTTTGTGAAGTTTAGTCGTGTTTTTACCAAACCTTTTGAACCAACATTTGTGCCTCGTGAGGAAATACTTTTTACGATTAATACTTTACACTTTTACTTCACGACATTCAGAGCAGTGTCTGAAACAAAACATGTACAACAGGCTCCTGACATCACATAACCTAAAGGTGTTGCGACAGTTTAACACCAGTTCCTAAACTTTATTTAAATGGTTACTTTATACTCGAGTAAACATTGTACTGGAGTAAAAGTATTTGTTACTTTGCTGCTGACACGAGAACACATTCTGAAGTATTTAAATCACCAAAGTATTCATTTGTATGTACTCTGACCAAAACATGTACAATAGGCGAACACCTCCCCGGTCGGGAGGGCGTCTCAGATCCGTGTGATTTTGATTTAAACTCAGGCTGAAACATTGTCACGTTTACTGAAAACTCAAGAGTTTTTTTTTCTGACGATGTGGAAAAATAAAGTCATTTTTCTCTGAATTTTGTGACCATCCATTTTCTGTCTGATCCACACACACCTCCTCCAGCTGTTCTAACCCCGAGGCCACACCTCCTCCAGCTGTTCTGACCCCGAGGCCACACCTCCTCCAGCTGTTCTGACCTCGAGGCCACACCTCCTCCAGCTGTTCTGACCTCGAGGCCACACCTCCTCCAGCTGTTCTGACCTCGAGGCCACACCTCCTCCAGCTGTTCTGACCCCGAGGCCACACCTCCTCCAGCTGTTCTGACCTCGAGGCCACACCTCCTCCAGCTGTTCTGACCCCGAGGCCACACCTCCTCCAGCTGTTCTGACCCCGAGGCCACACCTCCTCCAGCTGTTCTGACCTCGAGGCCACACCTCCTCCAGCTGTTCTGACCTCGAGGCCACACCTCCTCCAGCTGTTCTGACCTCGAGGCCACACCTCCTCCAGCTGTTCTGACCTCGAGGCCACACCTCCTCCAGCTGTTCTGACCCCGAGGCCACACCTCCTCCAGCTGTTCTGACCTCGAGGCCACACCTCCTCCAGCTGTTCTGACCCCGAGGCCACACCTCCTCCAGCTGTTCTGACCCCGAGGCCACACCTCCTCCAGCTGTTCTGACCTCGAGGCCACACCTCCTCCAGCTGTTCTGACCCCGAGGCCACACCTCCTCCAGCTGTTCTGACCCCGAGGCCACACCAGGCCAGCTCGGAGACATAGTCCCACCAGCGTGTCCTGGGTCCACGAGGCCTTGTCCCACTAGGACATGCCTGGAACACCTCCCGCGGGAGGCGACCAGGAGGTATCCGGAACAGATGCCCGAGCCACCTCAGCTGCTCCTTTCCACGTGGAGGAGCAGCGACTCTACTCCGAGCTCCTCCCGGGTCACTGAGCTCCTCACCCCCAGCCACCCTGCGAAGGAAACTCATTTCGGCCGCTTGTATTCGCGATCTCGTTCTTTCGGTCATGACCCAAATCACATGACCATAGGTGAGGATCACATGACCACAGGTGAGGATCACATGACCACAGGTGAGGATCACATGACCATAGGTGAGGATCACATGACCATAGGTGAGGATCACATGACCATAGGTGAGGATCACATGACCATAGGTGAGGATCACATGACCATAGGTGAGGATCACATGACCACAGGCGAGGATCACATGACCATAGGCGAGGATCACATGACCATAGGCGAGGATCACATGACCATAGGTGAGGATCACATGACCACAGGTGAGGATCACATGACCATAGGTGAGGATCACATGACCACAGGTGAGGGTCACATGACCATAGGTGAGGGCGGGGCCGACAGACCGATACAGCGACCGCATCACTGCTGACGCCGCACCGATCCGTCTGTCCATCTCACGCTCCATCCGTCCCTCACTGAGAACAAGACCTGAGATACTTGAACTCCTCCACTTGAAGTAAGGACTCCCCACCGACCTGTAGAGGGGAAGGAGAACCATGGCCTCGGGTTTGGAGGTGCTGATCCTCATCCCGGCCGCTACACACTCGGCTGCAAACCGCCCCAGGGCAGCTGAAGGTCCAACAGAACAACATCATCTGTAAACAGCAGAGATGAGATCCTGAGGCTCCCAAACCGGACGCCCTCCGGCCCCTCCGGCCCCTCCGACCCCTCCGGCCCCTCCGGCCCCTCCGGCCCCTGGCTGCTCCGAGAAACTCTGTCCATAAAAGTAATGAACAGAACCGGTGACAAAGGGCAGCCCTGAGGAGACCAACACGCACCGGGAACAGGTCTGACTTACTGCCGGCAATGAACCACGAGGGCCCCGGACCCCATACTCCCGGAGCACCCCCCACAGGGCACCACGAGGGCCCCGGACCCCATACTCCCGGAGCACCCCCCACAGGGCACCACGAGGGCCCCGGACCCCATACTCCCGGAGCACCCCCCACAGGGCACCACGAGGGCCCCGGACCCCATACTCCCGGAGCACCCCCCACAGGGCACCACGAGGGCCCCGGACCCCATACTCCCGGAGCACACGCCCCACAGGGCACCACGAGGGCCCCGGACCCCATACTCCCGGAGCATTCCCCACAGGGCACCACGAGGGCCCCGGACCCCATACTCCCGGAGCACCCCCCACAGGGCACCACGAGGGCCCCGGACCCCATACTCCCGGAGCACCCCCCACAGGGCACCACGAGGGCCCCGGACCCCATACTCCCGGAGCACCCCCCACAGGGCACCACGAGGGCCCCGGACCCCATACTCCCGGAGCACCCCCCACAGGGCACCACGAGGGCCCCGGACCCCATACTCCCGGAGCACCCCCCACAGGGCACCACGAGGGACGCGGTTGAACGCTTTCTCCAGATCCACAAAACACATGTGGACTGGTTGGGCGAACTCCCACGAACCCTCGAGCACCCGATGAAGGGTGTAGAGCTGGTCCAGTGTGCCACGACCAGGACGAAAACCACATTGTTCCTCCTGGATCCGAGGTTCAACTATCGGCCGGATCCTCCTCTCCAGCACCCTGGAGTAGACCTTACCGGGGAGGCTGAGGAGGGTGATTCCTCTGTAATTGGAACACACCCTCCGATCCCCCTTCTTAAAGAGAGGGACCACCACCCCGGTCTGCCAATCCAGGGGCACTGTCCCCGACCGCCACGCGATGCTGCAGAGACGTGTCAGCCAAGACAGTCCTACAACATCCAGAGACTTAAGGTACTCAGGGCGAATCTCATCCACCCCCGGAGCCACCGAGGAGCTTTCTCACCACCTCGGTGACTTCAGCCCCGGTGATGGGCGAGCCCACCTCCGAGTCCCCAGCCTCTGCTTCCTCATCGGAAGACGTGACGGCGGGATTGAGGAGGTCCTCGAAGTCCTCCTTCCACCGCCCGACGACATCCCCAGTCGAGGTCAGCAGCTCCCCACCCGCACTGTAAACAGTGTTGGTGAAGCACTGCTTCCCCCTCCTGAGGCGCCGGATGGTTTGCCAGAATCTCCTCGAGGCCGACCGATAGTCTTCCTCCATGGCCTCCCCGAACTCCTCCCAGACCCGAGTTTTAGCCTCCGCGACCGCACGAGCTGCAGCACGCTTGGCCTGCCGGTACCTCTCAGCTGCCTCAGGAGTCCCACAAGCCAACAAGGCCAGGTAGGACTCCTTCTTCAGCTTGACGGCATCCCTTACTTCCGGGCGCCACCACCGGGTTCGGGGATTGCCGCCGCGACAGGCACCAGAGACCTTACGGCCACAACTACGAGCAGCCGCATCGACAATGGAGGAGGAGAACAGAGTCCACTCGGACTCCATGTCCCCCGCCTCCCCCGGAATCTGGGTGAAGCTCTTCCGGAGGTGGGAGTTGAAGACCCCACTGACAGAGGGATCCGCCAGACGTTCCCAGCAGACCCTCACAACACGTTTGGTTCTGCCAGGTCTGACCGGCTTCCTCCCCTGCCAGCGGATCCAGCTCACCACCAGGTGGTGATCGGTTGACAGCTCCGCCCCTCTCTTCACCCGAGTGTCCGAGACACGCGGCCGGAGGTCAGACGACACAACTACAAAGTCGATCATCGACCTCCTGCCTAGGGTGTCCTGGTGCCACGTGCACTTATGGACACCCTTGTGCTCGAACATGGTGTTCGTTATGGACAAACTGTGACTAGCACAGAAGTCCAATAACAGAACACCACTCGGGTTCAGATCGGGGAGGCCGTTCTTCCCAATCACCCCCTCCCAGGTCTCACTGTCGTTACCCACGTGGGCGTTGAAGTCCCCCAGCAGAACAATGGAGTCCCCAGTCGGAGCACCATCTAGCGCCCCTCCCAGGGACTCCAAGAAGGCCGGGTACTCTGCACCGATGTTGGGCCCGTAGGCCGAAACAACGGTGAGAGACCTGTCCCCGACCCGAAGGCGTAGGGACGCGACCCTCTCGTCCACCGGGGTGAACTCCAACACGTGACGGCTGAGCTGGGGGGATATGAGCAAACCCACCCCAGCCCGCCGCCTCTCCCCGCGGGCAACTCCAGAAACATGGAGAGTCCAGCCTCTCTCCAGGAGTTGGGATCCGGAACCCAAGCTGTGCGTGGAGGCGAGCCCGACTAGTAAGTAAGTAAGTAAGTAGAAAATTTATTGTCCCCATGGGGAAATTCATCTGCAGTGAGTACACAAATACAACAGTGACACAGCAGACAAATCCAAACATACAAAGAACAAACCACGGCCAGTCAACCTCAGTTTAAATTGTTAAAATCGTTATCTACATTCCTTAAAAACCTTCTCTGACAGACCAGCTGTGCAGAATAAAAAAATAAAAAAAATAAAAACATCACTGTTGGTTACTTCGAATTGTTGGTTTGTTTAATTGTAAAATGGCTTGTGGCACAAATGACTGCCTGGTCCTGTTTTTAGTCAGGGCGGGGCTCCTGTACCTTCGACCTGAGGGAAGCAGCTCAAACTCACTAAACAGAGGATGTTTTGAGTCCGATAATATTATGTCTGCTTTATTCCGAGCTCGAGTAAATTAAATGTCCTGCAGACCCTTCAGAGGAACACCCAGGATTTTGTTTGCAACTGTACATATTTTCCTGAGGGAGTTCTTTTGTGCCTCAGTCATGGCCCCGAAATAACAGATGATACAGAAAGTCAGAACACTCTCCACAAAAGCACTGTCATTTTCAACATGTTTCTATCCACCTGAAAGGACACCAGTTTCTTCATAAAATATAGTCTCTGTTGACCCTTTTTTGTGATGTGATCTGTACTTTTATCCCACTTTAATTTGTCATCTAAGATCACACCCAGATACTTGTGCTCAGAGACAGAATCAATGACTTCTCCTTTGATGATGGTCGGGCTGTGTGTGGACTCCCGCCTGAAGTCGATGGTCAGCTCCCTCGTCTTTGTTGTGTTCAATAGGAGATGGGAGTCGTCACACCAGGAGATGAACTCGTTTAGGACAGGGCCGTGTTCAGTCTTGTTCTCCCGAAGCAGGCTGATAAGGGCTGTATCATCAGCGAACTTTACCAAGTGCCTGCCAGGGTGGGAGCTGGTGCAGCCATTGGTGTAAAGAATGTAAAGCAATGGCGATAATACGCACCCTTGAGGAGAGCCGATGTTAGTGACTATCCTGTCTGAGAACACAGACCCCATCCGGACCTGCTGCACTCGTTGGCTGAGGAAGAGGAAGGACTATATCTAGCCGGTATCTCTCAACCTCCCGCACAAGCTCAGTGTAAATGAGCCAGAACTGAACTTGTGTGAATCAGAGTCAAAAATCATCCTAATTTATCTTATTGGGTCATGCTGTACGGCAACACTACAGTGGGAAGAAAAAGTAAGTACGGAAGGAATTTTTCACATTTCTGCCTAAATTGGTCACTAAATGTGGTCTGATCTTCTGATCTGATTCTTAAAACTTAAACTAAAACCACCCAAACATTTACATTTTATCATCTTTATTGGCCATAAACCAGCAGAGGATTTGACCTGCTCTATTTGTCAGGACATCTTAAAGGAGCCTGTCGTGTTGAGCTGCAGCCACAGCTTTTGTAAAGACTGTGTGAGGAGCTGGTGGAGAGAGAAGCCCACACAGGAGTGCCCTGTTTGTAAAAGAAGATCCTCCAGGAGCGACCCGCCACGAAACCTGGCTCTGAGGAACCTGTGTGAGGCCTATGTCCAGCAAAGAGAGCAGAAGACTCCAGAAGAGCAGGAGTGTCGAGTGCACTCAGAGAGACTCAAACTGTTCTGTCTGACTGACCAGCAGCCGGTCTGTGTGGTGTGTCGGGACTCGGCTGCTCATAGAAAACACCACTTTAAACCAATGGAAGAAGCAACAACAGATCTCAAGGAGAATCTGCAGAAGTCTCTGAGTCCTTTGAAGGAAAGACTGAAGCTCCTGAAAGATGTTAAAGATAGTTGTGATTTGACTTTGGCTCACATCAAAGATCAGTCTCTCCAAACGACAAAGCTAATTGATGAACAGTTCTTAAAACTGCATGACTTCCTTTCACAACAGCAGAACTCCCGGATGAAGGCTCTGGAGGAGGAAGAGAAGCAGAAGACTCAGAGGATGAAGGACAAGATGGCGGCTGTGAGCAGAGAGATAGAAGCTCTGTCAGAAAGCATCAGAGCCACAGAGGAGCAGCTCAGAGCGCCAGACGTCTCCTTCCTGCTCAAATACAAGGCTGCAGTGGAGAGAGTGCAGCGCTGCCCCCTGCTGGAGGAGGAGCCACAGCTGGAACCAGGAGCTCTGATAGACCAGGCCAAACATCTGGGCAACCTGGCCTTCAACATCTGGACCAACATGAAGAGACTGGTGCAGTTCTTTCCCATCATTTTAGATCCAAACACGGCCCACCAAGTTCTCAGTCTGTCAGATGATCTGACGAGTGCAAGTTTGTCTGAAGAGGAACGTCAGCTTCCAAAGAACCCAGAAAGAATCATGAATGATGTACCACTAGTGCGCGGTTATGAAGGCTATAACTCAGGCTCTCATATTTGGGAAATTGATGTTGAAAGCAGTAACAGCTGGGGACTGGGTGTGGTCACAGAGGCCCTGTTCCAAATCAAAGATTATGATGATGTTGACCCTGATGTCGGATTTTGGCCAATATTTTTTGACAATGGACAATACGAAGTTATTCACATGCACAGAAAGGAGACTGTAGTGAAAGCAAAGTCGAGTCCCTGGAGGATAAAGATTCATCTTGAATGTAACAAACGTAAGGTGACTTTTTATGACGCTGACACTAACACCTGCATACACTCCTTCTCTAAACTCAGCAAATTAAAACTGTTTCCAGTTTTAAGCTCTGAAGGCCCAATGTCTGTCCTGCCTCAGAAAAAACGACTGTGGTTTCCTTCAAATAGTGACAAGTACATGTAACGAGAATACATTTTATTCTGAAATATTGGGTCTCATCAGCAGCAACTAAATAGTTGACAGTATTTTACATTATGGAATGTAAATATAACTAATTTTCTTTCCCCCATAATTCCTCTGCTTATTCAAAGAGGCAGATAAATGGCATTAGACATTTGGGCAAGCATCAATTGAATGTATCAGAGTTAAATCATTTTATTAATCCACATGAGAAATTGATCAGTTGTTGCAGCTCTAATACATATCAAACATTATAAATATCATTTTATCTTGTGCTTCACACCAATAAACCCGAAAATGAATCAAATCTAAACAAAGAGGATAAGTACCAGACGGGAACATTATCTCCTGCGGTTTTGAAGCAGTGCTGCTTTGTCAGCACTTGATTTGGAAAAATCAAGTACTCTGTTTTCTAACCGACAGATATCAAATATCAGAAATATCAATAACATTATTGTTACTCACAACTGGGAAAAATAACGATAACATACATAGAACGTTTGAGTGAATCTGGTGGATTGGTGGTTATTTTGCATAAAATCTGTTCAAAGACACAAAGAGATCTGTTCAATCCAAAATGGTAAACCTCGTTCCTGGATTTGTTTGTAGGTTAAAGACCAGGTTTTTCACTGCGATTAGCCAATCAGGCCGCAGAACACACATATGGCCTTCATACACTGTAAAAAAGCATCCAAAACTTTACTTAAAATAAATCCACCAAACAGCGAGGCCACGAAAAGTGAACTGCGTTATAGCGAGGGACCACTGTAGTGCAAATATGTCCTTGCAAATGGCGGTAAGCGGTTATTTAGTGTTCATGAGTCTGATAGAGGGGGAAAAGCTTTGAATGAGGCAGGAGGTTCTTCTGGACCATAGGGGAGAGGGTCAAACAGTGTCCAGGGTGGGAAGGGCCAGCGGTGATCCGAGACGGGGGGGGGAGCCTGCAGCCACCAGACTGCACGCACAATGTTCTGCACCACACAGCGATGGAGATGAGGATGGACTCTGACGGCTGTACAGAGAGCTGCTGCTGTTGGAGCTGATGGTCGGCTCCCATTTGAGGACCAGGGTTATGGAGGCGCTCAGGGCACAAAGGACGTCCACAATGAAGATGGGGGAGTCCATCAGGGTGAGGCCGAAGACGATTGACCTTCCTGAAGTTCACAATCATCAGCTGCAGGTCATTTCCGCTGCATAAGGACACCAGCAGATCCACCGCTCTGTCAACAGAATCATCACGTCTCAATATGAGCCCTATGATCAGGGTCCAGGGATCTAATTTCACAAATAAATGTCAATTTACATGAAATAAGATGCCCCGCCCCCCTCGTTTTAAATACCTTTGAAGCAAACGGGGAAACGGTGGCGCAGAGAGTAGAGCGGGTCGTCTTGTGATCAGAGGATTGGCGGTTCGAATACCGCAGGTACACCGCCGCTGCTTTGTCCTTGGGCAAGACACTTCACCCTCCTCGCCTCCAGTGTCTGCCTACACCGGTGTATGAAAGAGTGAGTGAATGGGTGACTGGCTCCTTGATGTTAAGCGATTTGAGTGCTGAAAGCAGGTAGAAAGACTCTATAAACATGACCATTTATTTACCACTTAAAGACGACTCAAATGAAGGATAAATCTTAACTTCAGTCATTCTAGCTTTTTGGCAGTGTACAATGTCAATAATACAGTGGAGGGTTAACTATAGCAATTATTTGTTTTTGCTGTTGTACTGAAATGTATTGTGACACTAGAACCAGGGTTAACCAACCTGTGACTCTCGTTCGGTTTAGTGAAGGTAGCGTCACATGCAGGTGAGAGCGACCACCCCCATCAGAGCAACAGCAGCACCAGCAGGGCCCTGGGGAACACAAAAACAGCATATTAATCATGGAGCAGTAGCATCTGGGCACCTCGCTCAGAACCGGCATGTCTCACCTTTAAGAGGTCCAAAAGGTGGTCCAGAAGGCCCGAACAGGTTCAACTTTGTTAGTCCAGTAGGTGTTGGGCTTGAACAGACTCACATTTGGCTGTGCGGTAGATGGTGGGCTTTAACAAAGTCATCTTTAGTCAAGCGGGAAGTTTTGGGCTTGAACAGACTCATCTTTAGGTCGTGCAGCAAACATACAGCGTTTCGCACTAGTGGCTCGCAGACCGAGTGTAGCAATAGCGGCTGAACACCACAGCAAAACATGAACAGACCGAGTGTAGCATTAGCGGCTCAGCACCACAGCAAAACATGAACAGACCGAGTGTAGCATTAGCGACTCGCAGACCGAGTGTAGCAATAGCGGCTCACATACCAGGTCTAGCATTAGCGACACAACACTACAAGAAACATGAACATTAGCAACTCTACACCACAGCAAACATGTACATTAGCAACTCTACACCACAGCAAACATGAACATTAGCAACTCAACACCAGCATGAGTAAATCAACACAAGCATAGGTGAATCATGGATGAATGTAGGGCTGCACAATGTATTGCAAAACATTTATCGCAGAATTCGTTGTAATCTCTCGATCGCGAGAAGCCACAATCTATCGCAACATTACTGAAGATGGACACATGTATTTATTTTATTTCCCTGGCGCAAAACAAAACGTTTTCCTAATATTTGTCTCATCAATTAGCTGAAAAAATAAATTGTAATATTGTGCAGCGCTACATCTATGGATGGAAATGGATGAGGTCAATGTGTTCATGTAGAAGGAGGTTGTAGAGGAGAGAAGTAGCAAAGTGACAGAGTCTGGGGTACAGGTATATGGATGTGCGTATGTTTGCAGAGGATGTATAATATTAACGTAGTCACTCACCAGGGACGTCTTCATCAGACGCTCGTCCAGCAAAGTTGATGACAAAGTATATACAACCATAATGGGGAGAAGAGAGGTGAAAGGAGGGAATAGGAGGGCAGAAAGTGACAGTGTGTGTTAGATTGTATGGATGTGTGTAAGTATGCAGAGAGCAAGAGCGAAACCTAATCCTACCAGCAGCATCAGCAAATCAACAGCAGCACCAGCAAACCAGCAAACCAGCAAACCAGCAAACCAGCAGCCACTCACCAGTGACGTCTTCATCAGACGCTCGTCCAGCAAAGTTGATGACAAAGTATATACATCCATAATGGAGGAGAAGAGAGGTTGAAGGAGGGCGGAAAGATAGTATGGATGTGCGTAAGCAGGCAGTGAGCAAGAGCGAGCCCTAACCGTACCAGCAGCATCAGCAAATCAACAGCAAAATCAACAGCAGAATCAGCAAAACAGCAATCAGCAAATCAACAGCCACTCACCGGTGACGTCTTCATCAGATGCTCGTCCAGAAAGTTCATGACAATGTGTATGCATCAATGATGAGGGAGAAGAGAGTTTGAGGGAGGAAAGTGTGTTAGAAAGACAGTATGTATGTACGCAAGTATGCAGAGCGAGAGCGAGCCCTGACCCTAAACCTACAGCATCAGCAAATCAACAGCGGCATCAACAAACCAGCAGCCACTCACCGGTAACGTCTTCATCAGATGTTTGACTCCAGCAGAGTTTACTCACCCTGTGCTCCTCTTGTTAGAAAGTCCTCAGTCCGTGATCCAGCGCTGGATTGAAAGAAAAGCATTGACTTCTCAAAATCAAATGACCTCACCAAGCCACCACTTGTAATCTAGAATAATAAAGAGCACAAATGTGGACCAGGGAAGCATTTTTCTATAGGTTAGACTGAACCTCTTAACCCCCACCTGAACCATAAGCAAACAGTCAAGATTTAGTTTTAGGTAAAGCCGACGTTGAAAAAATGAGCTCGGTTCAGGCGGATGGTAAGAGGTTAAAACTTTGCATCGTTTTATTTTAGAACCTACAAAGAGTAACACAATTAGATTTCACTGAGGGCAATGTGGGTCAGTGATTTCACGGGTCGTTCTAGCTGCAGTTTACACATGTCTTTGGAGGGTTAGGGAGTTTGGTTTAATGATGCTGTTTTCAGTTGTGTGAAGTAAACAACACTAAAGTGGACAGAAAGTGGGAAAGCAAACAAAGAAATGGCGCTGTACAGCTGAATGGTTCTGGAGTTACAAAACATCTTCGGGAGTTTGAGAGTTACTAAACTTTGAGCAGCAGAAACAAGGAGTTCTTTATGTCCTCCTCCCTGTCCACAGGAAAAGGTTTCTTCATTTTTTGCGTGTTGAAGTTAAAGACACGGGTGTAAATGAAAGCAGGTAATGATCCTGACTACGTGAAATTCTCAGAGCAAGTCAAAAAAACTGGGCCTCTGCCGCCCTGCAACCCGTCACAAATATTCAGACAAAAATGGCCACCGCTTTTTTGGTTTTATTTCAGAAACCTCCTCATAAAAGGCTCTGTTTGGGTGGACTGAAGTTTAAAAGTAGCTTTTCGCTCTTACCTGGAGTCCTCTGGAGTTGTGGACCGTGTGTTTGCTCGCGCTGAGGGCGCGGCTCCCGCGCAGGTGTTGCCTCCACCACTAATTAGTCTGATCTGTTTCCTTCCATGAAGAGGTCAGTCCTGCCTTCAGAATAAAAGTGCACTTCCTGTCTGACAAACTTTCACAACAACAGCACAACACTAGGCCGTCGCTAAACCATCTCCCTGCCATAACTCCAAACATTTCCCCGAACCCCAGCCTGGATGTGTGAGGACCGGGCTGGAAGTCTTAGCTCCAGCCTGGGGGTGTTTCCGGACGAGCTATAAAAGCTTACAGCACCTGGTGTTCCCAGGCGGTCTCCCATCCAAGTACTAACCAGGCCTGACCCTGCTTAGCTTCCGAGATCAGACGAGATCGGGCGTGCTCAGGGTAGTATGACTGTAAGCGCTGGAGGAAGGCGCTTGGGGCGGTTAGATAGAGAGTGCTGCCCTGGTGGCGGTGGTCCCTGGCCAGGGTTAGGGAAGTGTTAGGAGGTTCCGCCAAAACAAACGACATGGTGCGGTTCGGCTTGAGCCCCCGGTCACGGGGATGCGCTTGTCCGGTCTGTGCGCCTCTTCTCCCGGAAATTATTCCCAAAGTCCAGGTTCAGGACCACGGACAGGTCACCGGAGCCCGGCCGAAAAAACATGGAAATAAATTCATAAAAATTAGAAAAAGACCAAATTCAGTCCGGAACCATGGCCTATGTTGTAGGGGGGAGCCCCCCGGACATGCCGGTGCCAAAGACGAGCCGATCAGAGGCCGTTAAAGGCTCCTGCTCCCGGTTTGAAAGTACGGAGCGAATCGGTCTCGCCTTTGCCCCCGGTGCGCACACGGAGCGCCGGCTTATTCTTTTGCACCCAGCACACGGACGGGTCCGGGAGACTCCCCCGAGCGCGGGGAGGCCTTTGCCGGGGCTCTGGTCCTCTCCCGGGCGGAGCAATCGCCGTTTAACCGCGGTGGAGAAAGAAATCGGTAAAAATTAGAAAACGGCTTTAAATCCAAAATCGAGCGGCACCTTCTGGACGGGCAGGACCGCCCAAACACGTCGGTGTGTTCTGCCGGGCTCTAGGCCTCTCCCCGGGGGAGTTATTCCAGGTTAGGGCCAGGGTTAGGGTTAGGTTTAGGCTTCGGAGCTGGGGCCAGAAAAACCACATGGTCCGGACCGGCTCGAGCCCCCGGTCACGGGGATGTGCTGGTCCGGTCTGTGCGCCTCTCCTCCTGGAAGTTATTCCCAAAGTCCAGGTTCAGGACCACGGACAGGTCACCGGAGCACGGCAGAAAAAACATGGAAATAAATTCATAAAAATTAGAAAAAGACCAAATTCAGTCCGGAGCCATGGCCTATGTCGTAGGGGGGAGCCCCCCAGACACGCCGGTGCCAAAGACGAGCCGATCGGAGGCCGTTAAAGGCTCCTGCTCCCGGTTTGAAAGTACGGAGCGAATCGGTCTCGCCTTTGCCCCCGGTGCGCACACGGAGCTCCGGCTTATTCTTTTGCACCCAGCACACGGACGGGTCCGGGAGACTCCCCGGAGCACGCGGAGGCCTTTGCCGGGGCTCTGGCTCTCTCCCGGGCGGAGCAATAGCCGTTTAACCGCGGTGGAGAAAGAAATGGGTAATAATTAGAAAACGACTTTAAATCCAAAATCAAGCGGCACCTTCCGGACGGGGACAACTGCCCGAACACGCCGGTGTGTCTGCCGAAGCGCTGGGCCTCTCCCCGGGGGAGTTATTCCAGGTGAGCCCCCCCCCATTCATTCTCTATGGAAAATCCGCTTTACCATGGGAATCTGGACCGCATTTTGGCCTAAAAACGGCAGTAAACGCTATTTAATCCGAATATAAAGTACTTAGTCTCATAGAGAGTTAGGGTTAGGGTTAGGGTTAGGGGTTAGGCGTTTGAAAAGGGACCCATCTATGGTATGAGACCGGTTTTGTACGGGCCATTCCCCTGTCATGGTACCCCCTAGTCCCGGAGGCATTCCGGTCCGCCCTCCTTCGATATTGGACACGAGTCCAGCCAGACTCGGCCATTTTGTCAACTTTTATTGGTGTGTTTATGGCCAAAAGTCTGCCTGGCCAGGTTAGTACGATTTATGGTTTTATTAATTAATTTATTATTTATTTAATAATGTATTTATTTATGAATAATGTATTTATTTATTTAGAAGCAAAATGAAATGAAATAGTATTAACAAAAGAGGGAAAAACAAAATAGAAATGGCGTGCTTGTGCGCGACGTTTCGACTGAGATCAGTCTTCTTCAGGCTTCAGCACGCTCTAAAATATGGGTTAGGGTTAGGGTTAGGGTTAGGGTTAGGGTTAGGGTTAGGGTTAGGGTTAGGGTTAGGGTTAGGGTTAGGTGTTTGAAAAGGGACCCATCTCTGGTATGAGACCGGTTTTGCACGGGCTAGGGTTAGGGTTAGGGTTAGGGTTAGGGTTAGGGTTAGGGTTAGGGTTAGGGTTAGGGTTAGGGTTAGGTGTTTGAAAAGGGACCCATCTCTGGTATGAGACCGGTTTTGCACGGGCCATTCCCCTGTCATGGTACCCCCTAGTCCCGGAGGCATTCCGGTCCGCCCTCCTTCGATATTGGACACGAGTCCAGCCGGACTCGGCCATTTTGGCACCTTTATTGGTGTGTTTATGGCCAAAATTCTGCCTGGCCAGGCGAGTACGATTTATGGTTTTATTAATTAATTTATTATGAATTTATGTATTTATTTAATAATGTATTTATTTAATAATGATGTATTTATTTATTTATATATTTATGAATAATGTATTATTTATTATTAAGGTATTATTTATTTAGAAGCAAAATGAAATAATATTTATGAAATGAAAAAACAAAAGAGGGAAAAACAAAATAGAAATGGCGTGCTTGTGCGCGACGTTTCGACTGAGATCAGTCTTCTTCAGGCTTCAGCACGCTCTAAAATATGGTGGGGTTAAAGGCAGCAGTCTTGCAGTCAGGTGTTGTGCACATGTGGAGAAATGAGAGAGGAGTGCAGCTGCAGGGCCTTATATAGGCCGCATGCTCCGCCCTCTGGAAGACGCGGAGAGGGTATCAGACAGACAGATTAGTCAATTGTAGTCCTATAGTATCTGTAGTAGCTGTCACAGTAAACAAATGAACTATTTATGAACATGTTTTTTTTGTAAATGTATTGTTTTATTATTTTTTTATTTTTTTGTAGTTTTTAATTATTTTTTTTATTTTTTTATGTGATTTTATTAAATATTTAAGCAAAGTGAACTGATTCTGTCCTACATGGAATGCAATAAAATAATTCCACCGTACCGGCATACATAGAAGAGTTATTTCAATCAATGTTAAACAGATATAATGACATGAAGGAAAAGAAATATAATTTTAACAAAGTCATTGTCAGATGGGTGATTCCCATGTCCTATGTTCCGAATGTCTAGGTTGGATGTAAACACCTACAAGTTATGCATACACCCTGTGTTTTAAGGTTAGGCAAGAACCCTGTGTCCTTAGGGTTAGGGTTTGGGTTAGGCTTATGCATATACTCTGTGTCCTTAGGGTTAGGCAAGAACCCTGTGTCCTTAGGGTTAGGTTAGGGGTTAGGTTTGGGTTATGCATATACCCTGTGTCTTAAGTTTAGGCAAGAAGTCTGTGTCCTTAAGGTTAGTAAAAGAACTTGATAAAGGTTAGTTATTAAAGAAACGTTTGTTTAGTCCTTTAGGATGTCTCGTGACCAATTGTCTAATCCATTTGTTTTCTGCCTTCAAACGCTCTCTCTCTGTCCAGGTGGAAAGTGACTCCAGACCTGCAATGCGAACTGTGTGATTGCCAGGGAGAAGAAAATGTTTAACAAGAGGACTGTGGATTTCTTTTCGGTGTCGTATGTTGTACCTGTGTTGTGTGAACCTCACTCGCAGTGTGTTCCCAGTTTGACCTACATATTGTTTGCCACATTCAAAGCAAAAAATTAAGTATACACAATTAGCTGAATGTGGGGAAAACTGCTGCTCAAGTGGGAATATATGACCCGTGTGGTGACTTTTGACAAACTTAAGATGTACAAATGTGTCAATGAGAGAAGTAGGTTTTGTGAAGGTTTGAAGATTTGGTTTCAAGGTGGCTGACACCAACATTTGTTTAAGATTTAGATTCTTCTTAAAGGCTGAGATTACTGAATGAGTGGGTAATAGACCCTGCTGTGTTATATAAGAATTAAAGTTGTCCTTTAACCTCTTATTTAGTTTAAGTCCTGGAGTAGAGTAAGTTGTAATGAGAGGAATAATATTGCCCTCCCTCACTTTAGGTTTATTTTTATATGATTTGAAACATTGTCTCAGGAATGATCGACTATAGCCTCTGCCTCTAAGTGCTTTAAAAAGTATTTTAGTTGCATGATAAAATTCTGCCGACCTGGTACAAATGCGTGAAAATCTGGTAAGCTGCGACTTGACTAAACCTGCAAATGTACTTCGAGGATGGAAACTGGATTTATGCAACAATGCGTGTGTATCTGTAGCCTTAAAATACACTTTAATATCAACTTGATGTGACACTTCAAAAGCGGGCCCTTTGTAAACTGTGGTATCCAGAAAGTCCACTGAATCGTAACTCTTTGTGTGTTGAATTCGAATTGAAGGATCCAAAGTGTCCAATATTTGTAAAAATTGTTCAAACTCTGATTCCGAATCCACCCAAATTCCAAATATATCATCCAAATAGCGTAAATAATGAACAGGTTTCTTGGGGCACAGGGCCAGAGCTTTTGTTTCCCACTCTGCCATAAATATATTTGCATAAGCAGGAGCAAAACGCTTACCCATGGCTGTTCCTTTAATTTGCAGATAGTATTTCCCATCAAACTCAAAATCATTTTTTGTGAGATTAATACGTAACAGTTGTAAAAGTTCCTCATCAGGTCTGAATGGATCTGGGTATTTCTTAAAGATGTTTCTAACTGCTTTAATCCCAGCATCAATTGGAATATTGGTGTAAAGTGAAACAATATCGATGGTGAAAAACAAGCCTCTAGGAGGAACTTGTAGTGCTCTAACTGATTCAATAAAGTGCTTTGTGTCTTTAACATATGAGGGATGTCTGGTAGAAAGTGGTGTTAGATAGAATTCTATATACTCTGCTGTTGCATATGTATCACTGCCACAATCTGATACAATCGGTCTGCCCGGTGGAATCACATGAGGGACTGTCCATTTTTCTTTTTCTTTATGTATTTTTGGTAACATATAGAAGCGTCTGACTCTTGGCTCTGGAGGCCCTTTGAGGTAGCGTTTTTGTTTGGCTGTTATAAATTTCTTGTGATGTAAGGAGTCCAATATTGCGTGAACCTGTGGTATTGTTTCTGTGTGAATGGGTTGGTTTAAAGGCATATAATAGGTTGCATCTGCTAATTGCCTTTTGGCTTCATATACATATTGTGACCTGTCCATAATAACTACTGCATTCCCTTTATCTGCAGGTTTTATAACAATGCTTTTATTCTGTTTTAGATCTCTGAGATCCCGCAGGTCATCCCGCGACACATTTGGAACTTCCCTCATCCGAACAAAACCAGTTTTGAAAGATATCCTATCCTGTTTACGTAAGACTGCCAGCTCTGGGGGCAGTTTATCGGGGGGCGGTCTCCAAACCGAAGGTGGCCGAAATCTGCATGATAACATGTTTCTATTCATTTGTCTTTGACTGTTTTTGAAAAATAATGCCAGCTCTATTCTCCTATGATAGTTTTGGATATCATATTCAAACTGAATCTTTTGATCCTTGTGTAGTTGATAGGTCGGAATAAAAGTTAAGCCTTTTTCTAATAGTTTCAATTGTGTTAGTGAGGGACTAAATCCCGTACACAAAACCACAACATTGTTGGCTTCTAAACCCTCAACGCCCCTCTCTCTTATGTTTGAGGGGGTGGGAAATTTAACTCTTCCGCCCAGTGTTTAAGCATGTTCTGGGCTGTACCCCTTGTCCAATGAATGTCATCTGCTCTGGTCTCAAAAAGCTCATAAGAAAGAAGAGTCAAGTGTGCCATGTTACAGCAGATATGATTGTTTAGCGCGGTCAGATTGGCTTGGTCTGTTTGAGGAAGGTTCCTAGAATAGTTAATCAGTGGTATGTAAACACTAGCTTCTGGAAACTGTCTTTTGGCTTCTCTCACTGCAGTCTGAAGCTGTTTGATTGATGTGCCCCTAGGATCCTGATTCCTGGAATTAATGCCAAAAGACAGCACAATCTTGCGGACATCTCCCTGCTTGAGGGCCGTATTCATTAAGTGGGCGGCATTCAAGAAAGTTGCACCTGGATAGCTGTCAATCTGTAAGTCTCCATACTCATGGGAAATTATTCTGCCAACATTTGAATCTCCTATTATCAGATTAGGTTTGGTGACATGTAAAGCCCAATCACGTTTCTTTCTGTTTGTGTGTATGTGCTTTGTGACATTGAAGGATCTGCCATGGGTTGCTGGTATTGCTGCAGAATCGTCCTCCCCTGGAAAGAGACCAGTCATCAATTCATCATCTGTTGGAGAATTGAACATCACATCCCATTCATCCTCCTGCTGCTGTTCCCTCTCCGCCGCTGCAGGCGGGGGGCCTTGAGGCGCTTGTTCTACCGCTGGAGGAGAAGCAGTGGCAAATGTCTGCTGTGAAGAAGAGGAGGAAGATGAGGGACCATGTATCCCATCATCAAAGGACTCCTCTCTTACAACATTTGGATTGTTATTTTTCCTAAAGCGAACCTGTCTTTGATCCAAAGCTGCATGTTGTGGAGGAATTTCAATAATGTCAACCGCCTCTGTGGTCCTGCTTGGACCTGGGAGCACCCCTGTTTGGGACTGTGAGTGCGGGTGTACATCAGTCACCAGTGCAGCATTGTCTGAAGCAATCGGGGAGGGGAGAGAGTCCTGACTTTGTAACTCATGTATGTCCCCCTGTATGGGTGTACTTGTCCCCACATTCTCCCGTGGCGCTTGAGGTCTGACTTCAACCCTACATGTTTGCGTGCCAGATGTTCGAGTGACAGGAGAGGCAGGGGAAGGAGCAGGTATAGCCGTCCTAACCTGACGAGGAACTAATATTGGTCCCGCGTTTGGGCCTGTCTGTGGTCCATGCACCTGTGCGCGGACCTGAACTTCAGCTCTCTCATTGCGCTCTGCCTCCTGAAAACAATCTGCAATAAGGTTTCTGGCCTGATTCAGAGTAGCATTAGTCACTTTTGGTAAATTGCGTTTCACCCAGCGTTCTGCAACTGCCAGCGCTTCTGGCCAGTCTATGTAGGATTGCCTTTCCATTTGATATTGAAGATCTTTCAGAACTGTCTGGTAATGTTCCTCTAAGGCCTGTTTAGTAACATAGCCCCAGTTTTTGGCATTTCCCATGAGAATGTGTAGAATATCATCCTGAGCCAGAGCTGGCTTGATGCTCTGAGCTAGCTCTTTCACTTTCCTGTCAATCATGTTGTTGCCTGATCCATTGTTTTCATCCATCAAGTTATTCAGATGATGTTGCACTTTGATGGAATGGTGCATTAAGCGAATGGCCCTTGCTAAAGCTGGGTCTGCCGCTCTACGGATAAGACCATCTTCACCGCGTGAATTACTGCGGGCACGAAAACCTCTGGACCAGGCTCGTTTCCGAGAGGGATCCCTGAAACGAGGCCTAGAATCCCGGACCACGTCCGCGTAGGATCGTGTTCTGGACTGATGACGGCGAGTACTTCTGACATAGGGAGGCGCTGGCGGATCAGGTGTTTGAAAAGGGACCCATCTCTGGTATGAGACCGGTTTTGCACGGGCCATTCCCCTGTCATGGTACCCCCTAGTCCCGGAGGCATTCCGGTCCGCCCTCCTTCGATATTGGACACGAGTCCAGCCGGACTCGGCCATTTTGGCACCTTTATTGGTGTGTTTATGGCCAAAATTCTGCCTGGCCAGGCGAGTACGATTTATGGTTTTATTAATTAATTTATTATGAATTTATGTATTTATTTAATAATGTATTTATTTAATAATGATGTATTTATTTATTTATATATTTATGAATAATGTATTATTTATTATTAAGGTATTATTTATTTAGAAGCAAAATGAAATAATATTTATGAAATGAAAAAACAAAAGAGGGAAAAACAAAATAGAAATGGCGTGCTTGTGCGCGACGTTTCGACTGAGATCAGTCTTCTTCAGGCTTCAGCACGCTCTAAAATATGGTGGGGTTAAAGGCAGCAGTCTTGCAGTCAGGTGTTGTGCACATGTGGAGAGTCTGTCGAGAAATGAGAGAGGAG
The DNA here is from genome assembly GCF_951799975.1 of Gobius niger. Lineage (NCBI taxonomy): Eukaryota > Metazoa > Chordata > Actinopteri > Gobiiformes > Gobiidae > Gobius > Gobius niger. The sequence continues at coordinate 29,851 of NW_027639086.1, forward strand.
TGCAGCTGCAGGGCCTTATATAGGCCGCATGCTCCGCCCTCTGGAAGACGCGGAGAGGGTATCAGACAGACAGATTAGTCAATTGTAGTCCTATAGTATCTGTAGTAGTCGGTGGGGAGTCCTTGCCTCAAGTGGAGGAGTTCAAGTATCTCGGGGTCTTGTTCACGAGTGAGGGACGGATGGAGCGTGAGATCGATAGACGGATCGGTGCGGCGTCAGCAGTGATGCGGTCGCTGTATCGGTCTGTCGTGGTGAAGAGGGAGCTGAGTCGGAGGGCAAAGCTCTCGATTTACCGATCGATCTACGTTCCCACCCTCACCTATGGTCATGAGATTTGGGTCATGACCGAAAGGACAAGATCGCGAATACAAGCGGCCGAAATGAGTTTCCTTCGCAGGGTGGCTGGGCGCACCCTCCGAGATCGGGTGAGGAGCTCAGTTACCCGGGAGGAGCTCGGAGTAGAGTCGCTGCTCCTTCACGTCGAAAGGAGCCAGCTGAGGTGGCTCGGGCATCTGTTTCGGATGCCTCCTGGTCGCCTCCCGCGGGAGGTGTTCCAGGCATGTCCTAGTGGGACAAGGCCTCGTGGAAGGCCCAGGACACGGTGGTGGGACTATGTCTCCGAGCTGGCCTGGTGTCGCCTCGGGGTCCCCCCAGAACAGCTGGAGGAGGTGTGTGTGGATCGGGAAGTTTGGGCATCTCTGCTGAGACTGCTGCCCCCGCGACCCGGCCCCGGATAAAGCGGAAGAAAATGGATGGATGGATGGATGGTATCTGTAGTAGCTGTCACAGTAAACAAATGAACTATTTATGAACATGTTTTTTTTGTAAATGTATTGTTTTATTATTTTTTTATTTTTTTGTAGTTTTTAATTATTTTTTTTATTTTTTTATGTGATTTTATTAAATATTTAAGCAAAGTGAACTGATTCTGTCCTACATGGAATGCAATAAAATAATTCCACCGTACCGGCATACATAGAAGAGTTATTTCAATCAATGTTAAACAGATATAATGACATGAAGGAAAAGAAATATAATTTTAACAAAGTCATTGTCAGATGGGTGATTCCCATGTCCTATGTTCCGAATGTCTAGGTTGGATGTAAACACCTACAAGTTATGCATACACCCTGTGTTTTAAGGTTAGGCAAGAACCCTGTGTCCTTAGGGTTAGGGTTTGGGTTAGGCTTATGCATATACTCTGTGTCCTTAGGGTTAGGCAAGAACCCTGTGTCCTTAGGGTTAGGTTAGGGGTTAGGTTTGGGTTATGCATATACCCTGTGTCTTAAGTTTAGGCAAGAAGTCTGTGTCCTTAAGGTTAGTAAAAGAACTTGATAAAGGTTAGTTATTAAAGAAACGTTTGTTTAGTCCTTTAGGATGTCTCGTGACCAATTGTCTAATCCATTTGTTTTCTGCCTTCAAACGCTCTCTCTCTGTCCAGGTGGAAAGTGACTCCAGACCTGCAATGCGAACTGTGTGATTGCCAGGGAGAAGAAAATGTTTAACAAGAGGACTGTGGATTTCTTTTCGGTGTCGTATGTTGTACCTGTGTTGTGTGAACCTCACTCGCAGTGTGTTCCCAGTTTGACCTACATATTGTTTGCCACATTCAAAGCAAAAAATTAAGTATACACAATTAGCTGAATGTGGGGAAAACTGCTGCTCAAGTGGGAATATATGACCCGTGTGGTGACTTTTGACAAACTTAAGATGTACAAATGTGTCAATGAGAGAAGTAGGTTTTGTGAAGGTTTGAAGATTTGGTTTCAAGGTGGCTGACACCAACATTTGTTTAAGATTTAGATTCTTCTTAAAGGCTGAGATTACTGAATGAGTGGGTAATAGACCCTGCTGTGTTATATAAGAATTAAAGTTGTCCTTTAACCTCTTATTTAGTTTAAGTCCTGGAGTAGAGTAAGTTTTAATGAGAGGAATAATATTGCCCTCCCTCACTTTAGGTTTATTTTTATATGATTTGAAACATTGTCTCAGGAATGATCGACTATAGCCTCTGCCTCTAAGTGCTTTAAAAAGTATTTTAGTTGCATGATAAAATTCTGCCGACCTGGTACAAATGCGTGAAAATCTGGTAAGCTGCGACTTGACTAAACCTGCAAATGTACTTCGAGGATGGAAACTGGATTTATGCAACAATGCGTGTGTATCTGTAGCCTTAAAATACACTTTAATATCAACTTGATGTGACACTTCAAAAGCGGGCCCTTTGTAAACTGTGGTATCCAGAAAGTCCACTGAATCGTAACTCTTTGTGTGTTGAATTCGAATTGAAGGATCCAAAGTGTCCAATATTTGTAAAAATTGTTCAAACTCTGATTCCGAATCCACCCAAATTCCAAATATATCATCCAAATAGCGTAAATAATGAACAGGTTTCTTGGGGCACAGGGCCAGAGCTTTTGTTTCCCACTCTGCCATAAATATATTTGCATAAGCAGGAGCAAAACGCTTACCCATGGCTGTTCCTTTAATTTGCAGATAGTATTTCCCATCAAACTCAAAATCATTTTTTGTGAGATTAATACGTAACAGTTGTAAAAGTTCCTCATCAGGTCTGAATGGATCTGGGTATTTCTTAAAGATGTTTCTAACTGCTTTAATCCCAGCATCAATTGGAATATTGGTGTAAAGTGAAACAATATCGATGGTGAAAAACAAGCCTCTAGGAGGAACTTGTAGTGCTCTAACTGATTCAATAAAGTGCTTTGTGTCTTTAACATATGAGGGATGTCTGGTAGAAAGTGGTGTTAGATAGAATTCTATATACTCTGCTGTTGCATATGTATCACTGCCACAATCTGATACAATCGGTCTGCCCGGTGGAATCACATGAGGGACTGTCCATTTTTCTTTTTCTTTATGTATTTTTGGTAACATATAGAAGCGTCTGACTCTTGGCTCTGGAGGCCCTTTGAGGTAGCGTTTTTGTTTGGCTGTTATAAATTTCTTGTGATGTAAGGAGTCCAATATTGCGTGAACCTGTGGTATTGTTTCTGTGTGAATGGGTTGGTTTAAAGGCATATAATAGGTTGCATCTGCTAATTGCCTTTTGGCTTCATATACATATTGTGACCTGTCCATAATAACTACTGCATTCCCTTTATCTGCAGGTTTTATAACAATGCTTTTATTCTGTTTTAGATCTCTGAGATCCCGCAGGTCATCCCGCGACACATTTGGAACTTCCCTCATCCGAACAAAACCAGTTTTGAAAGATATCCTATCCTGTTTACGTAAGACTGCCAGCTCTGGGGGCAGTTTATCGGGGGGCGGTCTCCAAACCGAAGGTGGCCGAAATCTGCATGATAACATGTTTCTATTCATTTGTCTTTGACTGTTTTTGAAAAATAATGCCAGCTCTATTCTCCTATGATAGTTTTGGATATCATATTCAAACTGAATCTTTTGATCCTTGTGTAGTTGATAGGTCGGAATAAAAGTTAAGCCTTTTTCTAATAGTTTCAATTGTGTTAGTGAGGGACTAAATCCCGTACACAAAACCACAACATTGTTGGCTTCTAAACCCTCAACGCCCCTCTCTCTTATGTTTGAGGGGGTGGGAAATTTAACTCTTCCGCCCAGTGTTTAAGCATGTTCTGGGCTGTACCCCTTGTCCAATGAATGTCATCTGCTCTGGTCTCAAAAAGCTCATAAGAAAGAAGAGTCAAGTGTGCCATGTTACAGCAGATATGATTGTTTAGCGCGGTCAGATTGGCTTGGTCTGTTTGAGGAAGGTTCCTAGAATAGTTAATCAGTGGTATGTAAACACTAGCTTCTGGAAACTGTCTTTTGGCTTCTCTCACTGCAGTCTGAAGCTGTTTGATTGATGTGCCCCTAGGATCCTGATTCCTGGAATTAATGCCAAAAGACAGCACAATCTTGCGGACATCTCCCTGCTTGAGGGCCGTATTCATTAAGTGGGCGGCATTCAAGAAAGTTGCACCTGGATAGCTGTCAATCTGTAAGTCTCCATACTCATGGGAAATTATTCTGCCAACATTTGAATCTCCTATTATCAGATTAGGTTTGGTGACATGTAAAGCCCAATCACGTTTCTTTCTGTTTGTGTGTATGTGCTTTGTGACATTGAAGGATCTGCCATGGGTTGCTGGTATTGCTGCAGAATCGTCCTCCCCTGGAAAGAGACCAGTCATCAATTCATCATCTGTTGGAGAATTGAACATCACATCCCATTCATCCTCCTGCTGCTGTTCCCTCTCCGCCGCTGCAGGCGGGGGGCCTTGAGGCGCTTGTTCTACCGCTGGAGGAGAAGCAGTGGCAAATGTCTGCTGTGAAGAAGAGGAGGAAGATGAGGGACCATGTATCCCATCATCAAAGGACTCCTCTCTTACAACATTTGGATTGTTATTTTTCCTAAAGCGAACCTGTCTTTGATCCAAAGCTGCATGTTGTGGAGGAATTTCAATAATGTCAACCGCCTCTGTGGTCCTGCTTGGACCTGGGAGCACCCCTGTTTGGGACTGTGAGTGCGGGTGTACATCAGTCACCAGTGCAGCATTGTCTGAAGCAATCGGGGAGGGGAGAGAGTCCTGACTTTGTAACTCATGTATGTCCCCCTGTATGGGTGTACTTGTCCCCACATTCTCCCGTGGCGCTTGAGGTCTGACTTCAACCCTACATGTTTGCGTGCCAGATGTTCGAGTGACAGGAGAGGCAGGGGAAGGAGCAGGTATAGCCGTCCTAACCTGACGAGGAACTAATATTGGTCCCGCGTTTGGGCCTGTCTGTGGTCCATGCACCTGTGCGCGGACCTGAACTTCAGCTCTCTCATTGCGCTCTGCCTCCTGAAAACAATCTGCAATAAGGTTTCTGGCCTGATTCAGAGTAGCATTAGTCACTTTTGGTAAATTGCGTTTCACCCAGCGTTCTGCAACTGCCAGCGCTTCTGGCCAGTCTATGTAGGATTGCCTTTCCATTTGATATTGAAGATCTTTCAGAACTGTCTGGTAATGTTCCTCTAAGGCCTGTTTAGTAACATAGCCCCAGTTTTTGGCATTTCCCATGAGAATGTGTAGAATATCATCCTGAGCCAGAGCTGGCTTGATGCTCTGAGCTAGCTCTTTCACTTTCCTGTCAATCATGTTGTTGCCTGATCCATTGTTTTCATCCATCAAGTTATTCAGATGATGTTGCACTTTGATGGAATGGTGCATTAAGCGAATGGCCCTTGCTAAAGCTGGGTCTGCCGCTCTACGGATAAGACCATCTTCACCGCGTGAATTACTGCGGGCACGAAAACCTCTGGACCAGGCTCGTTTCCGAGAGGGATCCCTGAAACGAGGCCTAGAATCCCGGACCACGTCCGCGTAGGATCGTGTTCTGGACTGATGACGGCGAGTACTTCTGACATAGGGAGGCGCTGGCGGATCAGGTGTTTAAAAAGGGACCCATCTCTGGTATGAGACCGGTTTTGCACGGGCCATTCCCCTGTCATGGTACCCCCTAGTCCCGGAGGCATTCCGGTCCGCCCTCCTTCGATATTGGACACGAGTCCAGCCGGACTCGGCCATTTTGGCACCTTTATTGGTGTGTTTATGGCCAAAATTCTGCCTGGCCAGGCGAGTACGATTTATGGTTTTATTAATTAATTTATTATGAATTTATGTATTTATTTAATAATGTATTTATTTAATAATGATGTATTTATTTATTTATATATTTATGAATAATGTATTATTTATTATTAAGGTATTATTTATTTAGAAGCAAAATGAAATAATATTTATGAAATGAAAAAACAAAAGAGGGAAAAACAAAATAGAAATGGCGTGCTTGTGCGCGACGTTTCGACTGAGATCAGTCTTCTTCAGGCTTCAGCACGCTCTAAAATATGGTGGGGTTAAAGGCAGCAGTCTTGCAGTCAGGTGTTGTGCACATGTGGAGAGTCTGTCGAGAAATGAGAGAGGAGTGCAGCTGCAGGGCCTTATATAGGCCGCATGCTCCGCCCTCTGGAAGACGCGGAGAGGGTATCAGACAGACAGATTAGTCAATTGTAGTCCTATAGTATCTGTAGTAGCTGTCACAGTAAACAAATGAACTATTTATGAACATGTTTTTTTTGTAAATGTATTGTTTTATTATTTTTTTATTTTTTTGTAGTTTTTAATTATTTTTTTTATTTTTTTATGTGATTTTATTAAATATTTAAGCAAAGTGAACTGATTCTGTCCTACATGGAATGCAATAAAATAATTCCACCGTACCGGCATACATAGAAGAGTTATTTCAATCAATGTTAAACAGATATAATGACATGAAGGAAAAGAAATATAATTTTAACAAAGTCATTGTCAGATGGGTGATTCCCATGTCCTATGTTCCGAATGTCTAGGTTGGATGTAAACACCTACAAGTTATGCATACACCCTGTGTTTTAAGGTTAGGCAAGAACCCTGTGTCCTTAGGGTTAGGGTTTGGGTTAGGCTTATGCATATACTCTGTGTCCTTAGGGTTAGGCAAGAACCCTGTGTCCTTAGGGTTAGGTTAGGGGTTAGGTTTGGGTTATGCATATACCCTGTGTCTTAAGTTTAGGCAAGAAGTCTGTGTCCTTAAGGTTAGTAAAAGAACTTGATAAAGGTTAGTTATTAAAGAAACGTTTGTTTAGTCCTTTAGGATGTCTCGTGACCAATTGTCTAATCCATTTGTTTTCTGCCTTCAAACGCTCTCTCTCTGTCCAGGTGGAAAGTGACTCCAGACCTGCAATGCGAACTGTGTGATTGCCAGGGAGAAGAAAATGTTTAACAAGAGGACTGTGGATTTCTTTTCGGTGTCGTATGTTGTACCTGTGTTGTGTGAACCTCACTCGCAGTGTGTTCCCAGTTTGACCTACATATTGTTTGCCACATTCAAAGCAAAAAATTAAGTATACACAATTAGCTGAATGTGGGGAAAACTGCTGCTCAAGTGGGAATATATGACCCGTGTGGTGACTTTTGACAAACTTAAGATGTACAAATGTGTCAATGAGAGAAGTAGGTTTTGTGAAGGTTTGAAGATTTGGTTTCAAGGTGGCTGACACCAACATTTGTTTAAGATTTAGATTCTTCTTAAAGGCTGAGATTACTGAATGAGTGGGTAATAGACCCTGCTGTGTTATATAAGAATTAAAGTTGTCCTTTAACCTCTTATTTAGTTTAAGTCCTGGAGTAGAGTAAGTTGTAATGAGAGGAATAATATTGCCCTCCCTCACTTTAGGTTTATTTTTATATGATTTGAAACATTGTCTCAGGAATGATCGACTATAGCCTCTGCCTCTAAGTGCTTTAAAAAGTATTTTAGTTGCATGATAAAATTCTGCCGACCTGGTACAAATGCGTGAAAATCTGGTAAGCTGCGACTTGACTAAACCTGCAAATGTACTTCGAGGATGGAAACTGGATTTATGCAACAATGCGTGTGTATCTGTAGCCTTAAAATACACTTTAATATCAACTTGATGTGACACTTCAAAAGCGGGCCCTTTGTAAACTGTGGTATCCAGAAAGTCCACTGAATCGTAACTCTTTGTGTGTTGAATTCGAATTGAAGGATCCAAAGTGTCCAATATTTGTAAAAATTGTTCAAACTCTGATTCCGAATCCACCCAAATTCCAAATATATCATCCAAATAGCGTAAATAATGAACAGGTTTCTTGGGGCACAGGGCCAGAGCTTTTGTTTCCCACTCTGCCATAAATATATTTGCATAAGCAGGAGCAAAACGCTTACCCATGGCTGTTCCTTTAATTTGCAGATAGTATTTCCCATCAAACTCAAAATCATTTTTTGTGAGATTAATACGTAACAGTTGTAAAAGTTCCTCATCAGGTCTGAATGGATCTGGGTATTTCTTAAAGATGTTTCTAACTGCTTTAATCCCAGCATCAATTGGAATATTGGTGTAAAGTGAAACAATATCGATGGTGAAAAACAAGCCTCTAGGAGGAACTTGTAGTGCTCTAACTGATTCAATAAAGTGCTTTGTGTCTTTAACATATGAGGGATGTCTGGTAGAAAGTGGTGTTAGATAGAATTCTATATACTCTGCTGTTGCATATGTATCACTGCCACAATCTGATACAATCGGTCTGCCCGGTGGAATCACATGAGGGACTGTCCATTTTTCTTTTTCTTTATGTATTTTTGGTAACATATAGAAGCGTCTGACTCTTGGCTCTGGAGGCCCTTTGAGGTAGCGTTTTTGTTTGGCTGTTATAAATTTCTTGTGATGTAAGGAGTCCAATATTGCGTGAACCTGTGGTATTGTTTCTGTGTGAATGGGTTGGTTTAAAGGCATATAATAGGTTGCATCTGCTAATTGCCTTTTGGCTTCATATACATATTGTGACCTGTCCATAATAACTACTGCATTCCCTTTATCTGCAGGTTTTATAACAATGCTTTTATTCTGTTTTAGATCTCTGAGATCCCGCAGGTCATCCCGCGACACATTTGGAACTTCCCTCATCCGAACAAAACCAGTTTTGAAAGATATCCTATCCTGTTTACGTAAGACTGCCAGCTCTGGGGGCAGTTTATCGGGGGGCGGTCTCCAAACCGAAGGTGGCCGAAATCTGCATGATAACATGTTTCTATTCATTTGTCTTTGACTGTTTTTGAAAAATAATGCCAGCTCTATTCTCCTATGATAGTTTTGGATATCATATTCAAACTGAATCTTTTGATCCTTGTGTAGTTGATAGGTCGGAATAAAAGTTAAGCCTTTTTCTAATAGTTTCAATTGTGTTAGTGAGGGACTAAATCCCGTACACAAAACCACAACATTGTTGGCTTCTAAACCCTCAACGCCCCTCTCTCTTATGTTTGAGGGGGTGGGAAATTTAACTCTTCCGCCCAGTGTTTAAGCATGTTCTGGGCTGTACCCCTTGTCCAATGAATGTCATCTGCTCTGGTCTCAAAAAGCTCATAAGAAAGAAGAGTCAAGTGTGCCATGTTACAGCAGATATGATTGTTTAGCGCGGTCAGATTGGCTTGGTCTGTTTGAGGAAGGTTCCTAGAATAGTTAATCAGTGGTATGTAAACACTAGCTTCTGGAAACTGTCTTTTGGCTTCTCTCACTGCAGTCTGAAGCTGTTTGATTGATGTGCCCCTAGGATCCTGATTCCTGGAATTAATGCCAAAAGACAGCACAATCTTGCGGACATCTCCCTGCTTGAGGGCCGTATTCATTAAGTGGGCGGCATTCAAGAAAGTTGCACCTGGATAGCTGTCAATCTGTAAGTCTCCATACTCATGGGAAATTATTCTGCCAACATTTGAATCTCCTATTATCAGATTAGGTTTGGTGACATGTAAAGCCCAATCACGTTTCTTTCTGTTTGTGTGTATGTGCTTTGTGACATTGAAGGATCTGCCATGGGTTGCTGGTATTGCTGCAGAATCGTCCTCCCCTGGAAAGAGACCAGTCATCAATTCATCATCTGTTGGAGAATTGAACATCACATCCCATTCATCCTCCTGCTGCTGTTCCCTCTCCGCCGCTGCAGGCGGGGGGCCTTGAGGCGCTTGTTCTACCGCTGGAGGAGAAGCAGTGGCAAATGTCTGCTGTGAAGAAGAGGAGGAAGATGAGGGACCATGTATCCCATCATCAAAGGACTCCTCTCTTACAACATTTGGATTGTTATTTTTCCTAAAGCGAACCTGTCTTTGATCCAAAGCTGCATGTTGTGGAGGAATTTCAATAATGTCAACCGCCTCTGTGGTCCTGCTTGGACCTGGGAGCACCCCTGTTTGGGACTGTGAGTGCGGGTGTACATCAGTCACCAGTGCAGCATTGTCTGAAGCAATCGGGGAGGGGAGAGAGTCCTGACTTTGTAACTCATGTATGTCCCCCTGTATGGGTGTACTTGTCCCCACATTCTCCCGTGGCGCTTGAGGTCTGACTTCAACCCTACATGTTTGCGTGCCAGATGTTCGAGTGACAGGAGAGGCAGGGGAAGGAGCAGGTATAGCCGTCCTAACCTGACGAGGAACTAATATTGGTCCCGCGTTTGGGCCTGTCTGTGGTCCATGCACCTGTGCGCGGACCTGAACTTCAGCTCTCTCATTGCGCTCTGCCTCCTGAAAACAATCTGCAATAAGGTTTCTGGCCTGATTCAGAGTAGCATTAGTCACTTTTGGTAAATTGCGTTTCACCCAGCGTTCTGCAACTGCCAGCGCTTCTGGCCAGTCTATGTAGGATTGCCTTTCCATTTGATATTGAAGATCTTTCAGAACTGTCTGGTAATGTTCCTCTAAGGCCTGTTTAGTAACATAGCCCCAGTTTTTGGCATTTCCCATGAGAATGTGTAGAATATCATCCTGAGCCAGAGCTGGCTTGATGCTCTGAGCTAGCTCTTTCACTTTCCTGTCAATCATGTTGTTGCCTGATCCATTGTTTTCATCCATCAAGTTATTCAGATGATGTTGCACTTTGATGGAATGGTGCATTAAGCGAATGGCCCTTGCTAAAGCTGGGTCTGCCGCTCTACGGATAAGACCATCTTCACCGCGTGAATTACTGCGGGCACGAAAACCTCTGGACCAGGCTCGTTTCCGAGAGGGATCCCTGAAACGAGGCCTAGAATCCCGGACCACGTCCGCGTAGGATCGTGTTCTGGACTGATGACGGCGAGTACTTCTGACATAGGGAGGCGCTGGCGGATCAGGTGTTTGAAAAGGGACCCATCTCTGGTATGAGACCGGTTTTGCACGGGCCATTCCCCTGTCATGGTACCCCCTAGTCCCGGAGGCATTCCGGTCCGCCCTCCTTCGATATTGGACACGAGTCCAGCCGGACTCGGCCATTTTGGCACCTTTATTGGTGTGTTTATGGCCAAAATTCTGCCTGGCCAGGCGAGTACGATTTATGGTTTTATTAATTAATTTATTATGAATTTATGTATTTATTTAATAATGTATTTATTTAATAATGATGTATTTATTTATTTATATATTTATGAATAATGTATTATTTATTATTAAGGTATTATTTATTTAGAAGCAAAATGAAATAATATTTATGAAATGAAAAAACAAAAGAGGGAAAAACAAAATAGAAATGGCGTGCTTGTGCGCGACGTTTCGACTGAGATCAGTCTTCTTCAGGCTTCAGCACGCTCTAAAATATGGTGGGGTTAAAGGCAGCAGTCTTGCAGTCAGGTGTTGTGCACATGTGGAGAGTCTGTCGAGAAATGAGAGAGGAGTGCAGCTGCAGGGCCTTATATAGGCCGCATGCTCCGCCCTCTGGAAGACGCGGAGAGGGTATCAGACAGACAGATTAGTCAATTGTAGTCCTATAGTATCTGTAGTAGCTGTCACAGTAAACAAATGAACTATTTATGAACATGTTTTTTTTGTAAATGTATTGTTTTATTATTTTTTTATTTTTTTGTAGTTTTTAATTATTTTTTTTATTTTTTTATGTGATTTTATTAAATATTTAAGCAAAGTGAACTGATTCTGTCCTACATGGAATGCAATAAAATAATTCCACCGTACCGGCATACATAGAAGAGTTATTTCAATCAATGTTAAACAGATATAATGACATGAAGGAAAAGAAATATAATTTTAACAAAGTCATTGTCAGATGGGTGATTCCCATGTCCTATGTTCCGAATGTCTAGGTTGGATGTAAACACCTACAAGTTATGCATACACCCTGTGTTTTAAGGTTAGGCAAGAACCCTGTGTCCTTAGGGTTAGGGTTTGGGTTAGGCTTGTGCATATACTCTGTGTCCTTAAGGTTAGGCAAGAACCCAGTGTCCTTAGGGTTAGGGTTAGGGTTAGGCTTGTGCATATACCCTGGGTTAGGGTTAGGGTTAGGGTTAGGGTTAGGGTTAGGGTTAGGGTTAGGGTTAGGGTTAGGGTTAGGGTTAGGGTTAGGGTTAGGGGTTAGGGTTAGGTGTTTGAAAAGGGACCCATCTCTGGTATGGGTTAGGGTTAGGGTTAGGGTTAGGGTTAGGGTTAGGGTTAGGGTTAGGGTTAGGGTTAGGGTTTAGGGTTAGGGTTAGGGTTAGGGTTAGGGTTAGGGTTAGGGTTAGGGTTAGGGTTAGGGTTAGGGTTAGGGTTAGGGTTAGGGTTAGGGTTAGGGTTAGGGTTAGGGTTAGGGTTAGGGTTAGGGTTAGGGTTAGGGTTAGGGTTAGGGTTAGGGTTAGGGTTAGGGTTAGGGTTAGGGTTAGGGTTAGGGTTAGGGTTAGGGTTAGGGTTAGGGTTAGGGTTAGGGTTAGGGTTAGGGTTAGGGTTAGGGTTAGGGTTAGGGTTAGGGTTAGGGTTAGGGTTAGGGTTAGGGTTAGGGTTAGGGTTAGGGTTAGGGTTAGGGTTAGGGTTAGGGTTAGGGTTAGGGTTAGGGTTAGGGTTAGGGTTAGGGTTAGGGTTAGGGTTAGGGTTAGGGTTAGGGTTAGGGTTAGGGTTAGGGTTAGGGTTAGGGTTAGGGTTAGGGTTAGGGTTAGGGTTAGGGTTAGGGTTAGGGTTAGGGTTAGGGTTAGGGTTAGGGTTAGGGTTAGGGTTAGGGTTAGGGTTAGGGTTAGGGTTAGGGTTAGGGTTAGGGTTAGGGTTAGGGTTAGGGTTAGGGTTAGGGTTAGGGTTAGGGTTAGGGTTAGGGTTAGGGTTAGGGTTAGGGTTAGGGTTAGGGTTAGGGTTAGGGTTAGGGTTAGGGTTAGGGTTAGGGTTAGGGTTAGGGTTAGGGTTAGGGTTAGGGTTAGGGTTAGGGTTAGGGTTAGGGTTAGGGTTAGGGTTAGGGTTAGGGTTAGGGTTAGGGTTAGGGTTAGGGTTAGGGTTAGGGTTAGGGTTAGGGTTAGGGTTAGGGTTAGGGTTAGGGTTAGGGTTAGGGTTAGGGTTAGGGTTAGGGTTAGGGTTAGGGTTAGGGTTAGGGTTAGGGTTAGGGTTAGGGTTAGGGTTAGGGTTAGGGTTAGGGTTAGGGTTAGGGTTAGGGTTAGGGTTAGGGTTAGGGTTAGGGTTAGGGTTAGGGTTAGGGTTAGGGTTAGGGTTAGGGTTAGGGTTAGGGTTAGGGTTAGGGTTAGGGTTAGGGTTAGGGTTAGGGTTAGGGTTAGGGTTAGGGTTAGGGTTAGGGTTAGGGTTAGGGTTAGGGTTAGGGTTAGGGTTAGGGTTAGGGTTAGGGTTAGGGTTAGGGTTAGGGTTAGGGTTAGGGTTAGGGTTAGGGTTAGGGTTAGGGTTAGGGTTAGGGTTAGGGTTAGGGTTAGGGTTAGGGTTAGGGTTAGGGTTAGGGTTAGGGTTAGGGTTAGGGTTAGGGTTAGGGTTAGGGTTAGGGTTAGGGTTAGGGTTAGGGTTAGGGTTAGGGTTAGGGTTAGGGTTAGGGTTAGGGTTAGGGTTAGGGTTAGGGTTAGGGTTAGGGTTAGGGTTAGGGTTAGGGTTAGGGTTAGGGTTAGGGTTAGGGTTAGGGTTAGGGTTAGGGTTAGGGTTAGGGTTAGGGTTAGGGTTAGGGTTAGGGTTAGGGTTAGGGTTAGGGTTAGGGTTAGGGTTAGGGTTAGGGTTAGGGTTAGGGTTAGGGTTAGGGTTAGGGTTAGGGTTAGGGTTAGGGTTAGGGTTAGGGTTAGGGTTAGGGTTAGGGTTAGGGTTAGGGTTAGGGTTAGGGTTAGGGTTAGGGTTAGGGTTAGGGTTAGGGTTAGGGTTAGGGTTAGGGTTAGGGTTAGGGTTAGGGTTAGGGTTAGGGTTAGGGTTAGGGTTAGGGTTAGGGTTAGGGTTAGGGTTAGGGTTAGGGTTAGGGTTAGGGTTAGGGTTAGGGTTAGGGTTAGGGTTAGGGTTAGGGTTAGGGTTAGGGTTAGGGTTAGGGTTAGGGTTAGGGTTAGGGTTAGGGTTAGGGTTAGGGTTAGGGTTAGGGTTAGGGTTAGGGTTAGGGTTAGGGTTAGGGTTAGGGTTAGGGTTAGGGTTAGGGTTAGGGTTAGGGTTAGGGTTAGGGTTAGGGTTAGGGTTAGGGTTAGGGTTAGGGTTAGGGTTAGGGTTAGGGTTAGGGTTAGGGTTAGGGTTAGGGTTAGGGTTAGGGTTAGGGTTAGGGTTAGGGTTAGGGTTAGGGTTAGGGTTAGGGTTAGGGTTAGGGTTAGGGTTAGGGTTAGGGTTAGGGTTAGGGTTAGGGTTAGGGTTAGGGTTAGGGTTAGGGTTAGGGTTAGGGTTAGGGTTAGGGTTAGGGTTAGGGTTAGGGTTAGGGTTAGGGTTAGGGTTAGGGTTAGGGTTAGGGTTAGGGTTAGGGTTAGGGTTAGGGTTAGGGTTAGGGTTAGGGTTAGGGTTAGGGTTAGGGTTAGGGTTAGGGTTAGGGTTAGGGTTAGGGTTAGGGTTAGGGTTAGGGTTAGGGTTAGGGTTAGGGTTAGGGTTAGGGTTAGGGTTAGGGTTAGGGTTAGGGTTAGGGTTAGGGTTAGGGTTAGGGTTAGGGTTAGGGTTAGGGTTAGGGTTAGGGTTAGGGTTAGGGTTAGGGTTAGGGTTAGGGTTAGGGTTAGGGTTAGGGTTAGGGTTAGGGTTAGGGTTAGGGTTAGGGTTAGGGTTAGGGTTAGGGTTAGGGTTAGGGTTAGGGTTAGGGTTAGGGTTAGGGTTAGGGTTAGGGTTAGGGTTAGGGTTAGGGTTAGGGTTAGGGTTAGGGTTAGGGTTAGGGTTAGGGTTAGGGTTAGGGTTAGGGTTAGGGTTAGGGTTAGGGTTAGGGTTAGGGTTAGGGTTAGGGTTAGGGTTAGGGTTAGGGTTAGGGTTAGGGTTAGGGTTAGGGTTAGGGTTAGGGTTAGGGTTAGGGTTAGGGTTAGGGTTAGGGTTAGGGTTAGGGTTAGGGTTAGGGTTAGGGTTAGGGTTAGGGTTAGGGTTAGGGTTAGGGTTAGGGTTAGGGTTAGGGTTAGGGTTAGGGTTAGGGTTAGGGTTAGGGTTAGGGTTAGGGTTAGGGTTAGGGTTAGGGTTAGGGTTAGGGTTAGGGTTAGGGTTAGGGTTAGGGTTAGGGTTAGGGTTAGGGTTAGGGTTAGGGTTAGGGTTAGGGTTAGGGTTAGGGTTAGGGTTAGGGTTAGGGTTAGGGTTAGGGTTAGGGTTAGGGTTAGGGTTAGGGTTAGGGTTAGGGTTAGGGTTAGGGTTAGGGTTAGGGTTAGGGTTAGGGTTAGGGTTAGGGTTAGGGTTAGGGTTAGGGTTAGGGTTAGGGTTAGGGTTAGGGTTAGGGTTAGGGTTAGGGTTAGGGTTAGGGTTAGGGTTAGGGTTAGGGTTAGGGTTAGGGTTAGGGTTAGGGTTAGGGTTAGGGTTAGGGTTAGGGTTAGGGTTAGGGTTAGGGTTAGGGTTAGGGTTAGGGTTAGGGTTAGGGTTAGGGTTAGGGTTAGGGTTAGGGTTAGGGTTAGGGTTAGGGTTAGGGTTAGGGTTAGGGTTAGGGTTAGGGTTAGGGTTAGGGTTAGGGTTAGGGTTAGGGTTAGGGTTAGGGTTAGGGTTAGGGTTAGGGTTAGGGTTAGGGTTAGGGTTAGGGTTAGGGTTAGGGTTAGGGTTAGGGTTAGGGTTAGGGTTAGGGTTAGGGTTAGGGTTAGGGTTAGGGTTAGGGTTAGGGTTAGGGTTAGGGTTAGGGTTAGGGTTAGGGTTAGGGTTAGGGTTAGGGTTAGGGTTAGGGTTAGGGTTAGGGTTAGGGTTAGGGTTAGGGTTAGGGTTAGGGTTAGGGTTAGGGTTAGGGTTAGGGTTAGGGTTAGGGTTAGGGTTAGGGTTAGGGTTAGGGTTAGGGTTAGGGTTAGGGTTAGGGTTAGGGTTAGGGTTAGGGTTAGGGTTAGGGTTAGGGTTAGGGTTAGGGTTAGGGTTAGGGTTAGGGTTAGGGTTAGGGTTAGGGTTAGGGTTAGGGTTAGGGTTAGGGTTAGGGTTAGGGTTAGGGTTAGGGTTAGGGTTAGGGTTAGGGTTAGGGTTAGGGTTAGGGTTAGGGTTAGGGTTAGGGTTAGGGTTAGGGTTAGGGTTAGGGTTAGGGTTAGGGTTAGGGTTAGGGTTAGGGTTAGGGTTAGGGTTAGGGTTAGGGTTAGGGTTAGGGTTAGGGTTAGGGTTAGGGTTAGGGTTAGGGTTAGGGTTAGGGTTAGGGTTAGGGTTAGGGTTAGGGTTAGGGTTAGGGTTAGGGTTAGGGTTAGGGTTAGGGTTAGGGTTAGGGTTAGGGTTAGGGTTAGGGTTAGGGTTAGGGTTAGGGTTAGGGTTAGGGTTAGGGTTAGGGTTAGGGTTAGGGTTAGGGTTAGGGTTAGGGTTAGGGTTAGGGTTAGGGTTAGGGTTAGGGTTAGGGTTAGGGTTAGGGTTAGGGTTAGGGTTAGGGTTAGGGTTAGGGTTAGGGTTAGGGTTAGGGTTAGGGTTAGGGTTAGGGTTAGGGTTAGGGTTAGGGTTAGGGTTAGGGTTAGGGTTAGGGTTAGGGTTAGGGTTAGGGTTAGGGTTAGGGTTAGGGTTAGGGTTAGGGTTAGGGTTAGGGTTAGGGTTAGGGTTAGGGTTAGGGTTAGGGTTAGGGTTAGGGTTAGGGTTAGGGTTAGGGTTAGGGTTAGGGTTAGGGTTAGGGTTAGGGTTAGGGTTAGGGTTAGGGTTAGGGTTAGGGTTAGGGTTAGGGTTAGGGTTAGGGTTAGGGTTAGGGTTAGGGTTAGGGTTAGGGTTAGGGTTAGGGTTAGGGTTAGGGTTAGGGTTAGGGTTAGGGTTAGGGTTAGGGTTAGGGTTAGGGTTAGGGTTAGGGTTAGGGTTAGGGTTAGGGTTAGGGTTAGGGTTAGGGTTAGGGTTAGGGTTAGGGTTAGGGTTAGGGTTAGGGTTAGGGTTAGGGTTAGGGTTAGGGTTAGGGTTAGGGTTAGGGTTAGGGTTAGGGTTAGGGTTAGGGTTAGGGTTAGGGTTAGGGTTAGGGTTAGGGTTAGGGTTAGGGTTAGGGTTAGGGTTAGGGTTAGGGTTAGGGTTAGGGTTAGGGTTAGGGTTAGGGTTAGGGTTAGGGTTAGGGTTAGGGTTAGGGTTAGGGTTAGGGTTAGGGTTAGGGTTAGGGTTAGGGTTAGGGTTAGGGTTAGGGTTAGGGTTAGGGTTAGGGTTAGGGTTAGGGTTAGGGTTAGGGTTAGGGTTAGGGTTAGGGTTAGGGTTAGGGTTAGGGTTAGGGTTAGGGTTAGGGTTAGGGTTAGGGTTAGGGTTAGGGTTAGGGTTAGGGTTAGGGTTAGGGTTAGGGTTAGGGTTAGGGTTAGGGTTAGGGTTAGGGTTAGGGTTAGGGTTAGGGTTAGGGTTAGGGTTAGGGTTAGGGTTAGGGTTAGGGTTAGGGTTAGGGTTAGGGTTAGGGTTAGGGTTAGGGTTAGGGTTAGGGTTAGGGTTAGGGTTAGGGTTAGGGTTAGGGTTAGGGTTAGGGTTAGGGTTAGGGTTAGGGTTAGGGTTAGGGTTAGGGTTAGGGTTAGGGTTAGGGTTAGGGTTAGGGTTAGGGTTAGGGTTAGGGTTAGGGTTAGGGTTAGGGTTAGGGTTAGGGTTAGGGTTAGGGTTAGGGTTAGGGTTAGGGTTAGGGTTAGGGTTAGGGTTAGGGTTAGGGTTAGGGTTAGGGTTAGGGTTAGGGTTAGGGTTAGGGTTAGGGTTAGGGTTAGGGTTAGGGTTAGGGTTAGGGTTAGGGTTAGGGTTAGGGTTAGGGTTAGGGTTAGGGTTAGGGTTAGGGTTAGGGTTAGGGTTAGGGTTAGGGTTAGGGTTAGGGTTAGGGTTAGGGTTAGGGTTAGGGTTAGGGTTAGGGTTAGGGTTAGGGTTAGGGTTAGGGTTAGGGTTAGGGTTAGGGTTAGGGTTAGGGTTAGGGTTAGGGTTAGGGTTAGGGTTAGGGTTAGGGTTAGGGTTAGGGGTTAGGGTTAGGGTTAGGGTTAGGGTTAGGGTTAGGGTTAGGGTTAGGGTTAGGGTTAGGGTTAGGGTTAGGGTTAGGGTTAGGGTTAGGGTTAGGGTTAGGGTTAGGGTTAGGGTTAGGGTTAGGGTAGGTTAGGGTTAGGGTTAGGGTTAGGGTAGGGTTAGGGTTAGGTTAGGGTTAGGGTTAGGGTTAGGGTTAGGGTTAGGGTTAGGGGTTAGGGTTAGGGTTAGGGTTAGGGGTAGGGTTAGGGTTAGGGTGGGGGTTAGGGTTGGGGTTAGGGGTTGGGTTAGGGGTTGGGTTAGGGTTAGGGTTAGGGTTAGGGTTGGGGTTAGGGTGG
>NW_027639085.1:0-27186 GCF_951799975.1 Gobius niger
ATACTTTGTAGTGGAACACTTCACGTAACCATATTTAAATAGGGGAAACGTGGAAGAGCTTGGTAGCTTCTATCTTGACCTGTTTTGGAGCTATAGAGGAGAGAGGGAGAGGCTAAATGCTAACGCCGTCTGCGCTGTGTTTACGTGACTGAAGATCAGACAGGTCCTAAAGAACTCGTCACAGCTCAGGTAAGAACATATCTCAGTGAGGAAAAAACACCGGCCTGTTCCTTTAAAATCTCCATTAGTTTACAATTGCTGCTAATCCCATAATGCTTTGCGATATGACATCATATTCCCGAAATACTTTAACAAACGCTGAATTATGAATATAGTTTATACTAAATAAAGATACAAAGACATGGAGAGGAGCAACAGCCTATAAATACATGAATAACAGAGAATGCTAACATGCTGCTTCATGTTAGCGTCGTGCTAATGCTAACACTAGGTAGCACTAGCTACGACTGCAGTTTTTCAGTCAATCAATCAATCAAACTTTATTTATAAAGCGCTTTTCATACCGAAAGGTTTCACAAAGTGCTTTACAGATACAACATTTAAAACAATGCGCCTGCACAACCTCCCATATATACATTTTATATAGGATTAAATAAATAGATTAGTCAGATAAAGGCTAAGCTAAAAAGGTGGGTCTTGAGCTGCTCTTGAAAACATGAACGTTCTCCGCAGACCTGAGCTCCTCCTCAGGTCTGAGCTCCTCCTCAGGTCTGAGCTCCTCCTCAGGTCTGCGCTCCTCTTCAGGTCTGAGCTCCTCCTCAGCCCTGAGCTCCTCCTCAGGTCTGAGCTCCTCCTCAGGTCTGAGCTCCTCCTCAGGTCTGAGCTCCTCCTCAGCCCTGAGCTCCTCCTCAGCCCTGAGCTCCTCCTCAGGTCTGAGCTCCTCCTCAGGTCTGAGCTCCTCCTCAGGTCTGAGCTCCTCCTCCTCAGGTCTGAGCTCCTCCTCCTCAGGTCTGAGCTCCTCCTCAGGCCTGAGCTCCTCCTCCTCAGGTCTGAGCTCCTCCTCAGGTCTGAGCTCCTCCTCAGGTCTGAGCTCCTCCTCAGCCCTGAGCTCCTCCTCAGCCCTGAGCTCCTCCTCAGGTCTGAGCTCCTCCTCAGGTCTGAGCTCCTCCTCAGGTCTGAGCTCCTCCTCAGCCCTGAGCTCCTCCTCAGGTCTGAGCTCCTCCTCAGGTCTGAGCTCCTCCTCAGGTCTGAGCTCCTCCTCAGGTCTGAGCTCCTCCTCAGGTCTGAGCTCCTCCTCAGGTCTGAGCTCCTCCTCAGGTCTGAGCTCCTCCTCAGGTCTGAGCTCCTCCTCAGCCCTGAGCTCCTCCTCAGGTCTGAGCTCCTCCTCAGGCCTGAGCTCCTCCTCAGGTCTGAGCTCCTCCTCAGCCCTGAGCTCCTCCTCAGGTCTGAGCTCCTCCTCAGGTCTGAGCTCCTCCTCAGGTCTGAGCTCCTCCTCCTCAGGTCTGAGCTCCTCCTCCTCAGCCCTGAGCTCCTCCTCCTCAGGTCTGAGCTCCTCCTCAGGTCTGAGCTCCTCCTCCTCAGGTCTGAGCTCCTCCTCAGCCCTGAGCTCCTCCTCAGGTGGTTCCAGAGTCGAGGGCCGTAATATTGAGTCTTTTTGTTGACCTTAGGAATAACTAGGAGAGCCCTGAGGAGCGAAGGGGCCGTGAAGGTTTTTCCGCTTCTACACTGCAAAAAGTGGATTCTAAGCAAGTAAAAAATGTCTGACTTTAAGAAATAAGTTCTTATTTTTCCCCTAAAAAGTAATAATGTTTTGCCGAGCAAAGTTTTCTTGAGAAAAAAATATTATTTTAGGAAATAATTTGGCCATTTCTTGTTCAGATAAATTTGCTAAAAACATGCTAACTTTTCTTGTAACAAGAAAGAAAAACTTTTTGAATCTTCTTCAGTTTTAGACAAAGAATATTTTTTATTATTTTAAGAAAAACTCAGATCAACAACTGTTAATGTAAGAACTGCTTCTCACAGAGAGAAAAAACATTCCATTCTTTAAAGTGGGCGGCTCGGTGGCACAGCGGTTAGAGCCTCAGCTTCACAGCTCGAAGGTCCCGGGTTCGATTCCCACCAGGACGGGGCCTTTCTGTGTGGAGTTTGCTCCACATCATGGAGATGGGTCCTCGGGCGTGGGCAGTATTTTCCTTAAATATTAGTATTTATTAACAACATTTTGCTTAAATCAAGCAACATTTAAGTAACATATCCACAATTTCTCACTAAATAAGAATGTTTTCCTTAAAGTATTCCATTTTCTGAGGACATTTTGCTTAATTCTAGTTTCTTTCTTGTTTTATGATCAGAAAAATATTCTAGAAATAAGAATTCTTAGCAAGAAAAAAATTCTGACCCCATTGGCAGAATTTTTTCCTTAAAACAAGACAAAATGTCTTATTTTAAGATTTTTTTCCTTTGTTTTTAGAAGGGCACTTTTTGCAGTGTACTGAACAATCAGCTGTGAATAAACATCCATATGGACACGATTTAGACTCAACTTTATTTATATGTGATAAAGAAGTTTATATTTAGCCAGAAAATGGCTAAAAAGAGTGAAAAACTGTGTCTCCCAAAAAATTCTGTTTTCCCCCTCGGCAAAGCCACGCCCCCTTCTATGACGAGATGCGTCTGTATCTATCGATCAAAAATTGTACAGAACTAACTCTTCTGATCTGGAGCTGCTGCCATTGGTCAGGTCTAAGTTCAGGAACATTATGTGCTCAAAGACAGAGATCAGGTCCTGAACTAGAACTATCACGATAACATATTTGAAGTTCGATATATTGAGGAAGGAAAGTATCGCGATTAACGATATTATTGACTCCAACGACACGCGATACGGTCAAATCTCAGGCACGAAAATGTTCTAAAAGTGCATAAACATATCCTAAAATACCACATAAGCTGCAATAAACATGAAAATATATCGTAACTCAACTAGCTTCCGATAGAAATCAAAAATGAGGGGAAATGCTAAGTACAGACGATAAATATCAAGCCCAAAAATACATTGTTTATCTGTTATTTATTGAACGATAAGTCGATATGGTAATTATCGTGACAGCCCTGTCCTGAACCACCAGGTAGATTGGTGGAGTCCAGATCTTAACCCCATTGAGAATCTTTGGGCTGTGCTGGAGAAGTTGGTCACACTCTCCCATCATCCACACAAGATCTTGTCAAAAAATGACGCTGGATCTTTAACTTTAACATCTTTAACAGAAGCTTATATAGAAACAATGCCAGCAACTCTTCTGGGGTCAGTCTTTTTGTCATTTATACCTCAGTAATTGCAGATTTTGTGATTTGCTGATAGTGCCATCCCATCCTAAAAAGTGTGAGCCCTTTCTCGTAGGGCTGTGCAATTAATCGAAATTCGATTACGATTTCGATTACAACAGTAAACGATTACAAAATTAGCATAATCGCAAAAAATCGATTATAATTTTTGTTTGAATTTTTTTTTTTTTTTTTTGGAATTTTTTTTTTCTAATTTTTGGATTTTTGTCACTTTTTTGCTGGATTTTTGTCTTTTTTTTGCTGGATTTTTGTCATTTTTTTGCTGGATTTTTGTCATTTTTTTTGCTGGATTTTTGTCATTTTTTTGCTGGATTTTTGTCATTTTTTTGCTGGATTTTTGTCATTTTTTTGCTGGATTTTTGTCTTTTTTTTGCTGGATTTTTGTCATTTTTTTGCTGGATTTTTGTCATTTTTTTGCTGGATTTTTGTCTTTTTTTTGCTGGATTTTTGTCTTTTTTTTATGGATTTTTGTCTTTTTTTTGCTGGATTTTTGTCACTTTTTTGCTGGATTTTTGTCTTTTTTTTTGATGGATTTTTGTCACTTTTTTGATGGATTTTCGTCTTTTTTCTGCTGGATTTTTTTCACTTTTGCTGGATTTTTGTCTTTTTTTTGCTGGATTTTTGTCACTTTTTTGCTGGATTTTTGTCTTTTTGCTGGATTTTTTTCACTTTTGATGGATTTTTGTCACTTTTTTGATGGATTTTTTAAAGGCAACAAATAATCATTTGAATAATCGTGATTTCAATTATGACAAAAATAATCGTGATTATTATTTTTTCAATAATCGAGCAGCCCTACTTTCTCGTATGACTTGCTCCCTTCTCTCTCCTCCCCACTCTCCTCCGTCAGCATCCATCACCGCTCCTCTCCCTCTCAGTCCTCTGCTCCACAGCTCCACACGGGCCTTCTGTCCGCCTTCCTGCTCGTCCACCTCTCGTTGGCATAAATCCCGGCCCGCCCAGTTTGATCCATCGCCTCCACCCAGTCTCTTAACATCCTCTTTCTTCTGCTTCAAGTTTAACACATCCGTACATCACCATCCATCTCCAGCCCTTCTGTGACCCCGAGCCCCCCCTCGGCCGAGCACTTTCCGTATATGGAGTCTGGCACAGGAAACCCACACTGGCATCACTTCCTCGGGTACAGTAAATGGAAACAATTGGCTCTTTTACAGGACGCTCACTCATCTGCCCCCGCAGGACCAGCCTGACGCCCCCGGACAGTCATGGATTTACAAGACGCTCATTCAGCCTCAGGTGCAATAACATTAAGTGCTGATCACTTAATGCACTGTGGGGAAGCAGAGGCGGAGCTGTCGGTGATTTAAAATAATGCAATTACTTCAACCAGGCACGATGGGCCTTTTCTTTACGTTCATTGGATTGGACCTGTTTAAACAGTACAGTACAGTACAGTACAGTACAGTACAGTACAGTATAGTATATACAGTATAGTATATATTAGAGGTGGGCCGTTAACGGCGTTAACGTGCTGCGTTAACGCGAGACTCTTATCGGGCGATAAAAAAAATATCACCGTTAATCTATTCTCAAAGCTGGGATGGGAGCTGGATCTATACTCTACAAGCTATGATGACTTTCACCGTGATAATTTAAGGTCAGCACACATTACACGACTTTTATGCCCAATTCTGGACGCACAGGAGAAACGTGAGTGAATAAAGCGTCTCCAAAGCGAACACACAGAAGCAGCGGCCGATGACAGAGTGAAAATAGACAGAAAAACACCGCAGCGCCTCCGTGTTCACTTCTCTTTCAAAACAGCGACATAAACATCTCATTTGATGGCCACAGCCCCACAAGAAACAGCGCAACTTTATCACCAAAAGTTCACGAGAGCCTTTTCCGATGCCAATGCAATATGCAGGGGCGATGTTAGAGGTTCAGCTTTAGGGGGGTTAGGACCTGATCAACTTTATTTTCATGCAAATATAACATGATCAAGTCAATCATTAGGAATAATATGCTCTTTAGTCTGTGTTAGACACATATCCAGTGTTGGTGGTTCTCAGAGGCCCAGCCCCTGGTCCTTTGTCCTCTCACTGACACAGGGCTGTGACACAGACTAAACTAGAGCTGCAACTAACGATTATTTTGTCATGGGTTAATCCATCGATTAATCGCTCGGCTGTGAATGATGTAGGAAAATTGGATTTTTTTCAAAAAACATATCACATAAAGCTGAAGTGCCATTTCTTGAGGACGTGTTGAGTAAACTTTAGTAAATGCTTGTTGGAGGCTCTTAGAGCTAACTCTGCTTCTGATTGGATGAGACACAGACAGATATTCATGAAATTTAAAATGTACAAAACACTACAGACCCGAACTATGAAAAACAAAGCAGGTTTTCATCAAAAATACTACATTTTCATGTAATTGTTGCTCTATTTGAGTCTGTGTCAGAAAGCGATTAATCGATCACTAAAACAGTTGTCGACTATTTCAATAATCGATTCATCTCTTGGTCGTTTCAGCCCTAGATTAAACTGAAGTCTCAGGACTCCGAGCCCAATGTTTTACAGTGTGATATATCAATATTGAACGCACAAACATATCTGTTTATCAGCTGGTATAAGTCCGTGTATATGAGACGGATTTTCTGTCCAAAAGCTTGTGATGTGGAGAGCCTCTACAACATATATACAATTACAGTCATGATTCACTCCGTATGAAGGGAAGCACCGGAGTTAAGACTGGAGGGAGAGTCGGAGCAGAGTGAGGCTGTGGCGAAGGCGCTGTGAGGAGAGAGGACGTTTTTAGATTAGGGTAATGCCAACAAGGAGAACATGTGCTCAGTTAAGGTCCTCTTTATCCCCACCTTCACCAAGCTCATTTTCTCCAGTTCGACTCTACCCAAATCTAAAAGCTTCTTCTTTTCCCTTATAACACTTCTGATGCAGCCGTGCACTAATGGATATTAATCTAAAATCAATACATTCATTTAGTAATTAATATAAATGCAGAAGAGCTGCGCAATATACGGTTAAATGATCGACTGTGTGACGCAATATCCAAATCACAGTTATTCTGTTTTAGTCGTGATTTTTCTAATTTACTTCGATTTTAGGCTTGATTTGAAGCATTTACAGGAAGGAGGAGACATTTTATAAAGTATAAAGTAATTTCATATTATGCCATGTAGTTCACAGCTATTAACACTGGAGCTGATCCGAGCCGATCCGCTGCTCCGGGAGTTAAAAAAAAAGAAGAAAAAATCACAAAAGCCATTAAAAAACGCCTATGGATTTACAGCTTTAATCCCTGGTGTGGAACGAAAGGTGACAGAACAGGAGAAGGTTATACACGAGGCTTCCTTTCTGTCAGACACACAGCACTTCTCGCCTTCAAGCAAAATGATGAAAACGCACAAAAAAAGTCAGATGACAGAGGAAAAGGTGGAATAAATCTCAGAGGAGTCGCCCGGCTGCAGCAGGCGTTCTGTTCACATAAACCTGACATCTACCAGAGCTCTACCCGTCACTACACCTGCTGCAACGCGGCCCAGGAAACTGTGTCTCACACCAAATGGTACTGACCTGTGGGGTTCCCCAGGGGTGGATTCTGGGGCCCCTCTTGTTCACTTTGTGCATGTTTCCGTTAGGACACGTTGTCACAATTACGCAGATGATGCTCAAATGTATCTTTCACTGACCGTAGGTGAACATGGGCCTGTAGATAAGGCAACCTGTTGTTGGACGTGTTTAGAAAAGGTGAATACACATCTCCATGGTTACCGCAAGTGAAACATGTAACGCAGGTGTCGAATTCACCATGAATATTTGCCCTTCTCCAACTCTATGGTTACCTCCGCGCTATCGCGAGAATAGGGTCATGTGACCGCGTCCCGCCAATCACGTCTCTTTAATAACGGGGATCCGGAAGTTACCGGTAGACGTGAGGGAAGCCCAAACATTTGCTGCTGCAGGAGCCGACTACCAGTGCATTAGCATTCGGTGAAACGCGGACTTGGCCAGGCTTTTTGCGTTGATGGCGAGCTACTGAAACAGAATTCCGGTCCATAGAAGAAGTATCCAATGCCTGGAGATTTCCACTAGGAACCCTGACCTCCTGCTCTGTCCGGGCTGGTAGGAGGCTCTTGCAGCCACCCTTGCAAACTCGCGCACTCAGTCTACGGCCCCTCTCACTCATTCACTCACTCCTCCCCACGGGTCACAACCTTTCCCCCTGGATACTCAACTGTGGACCCCGGGTCGTATGAACTGTTGAACTGTTGAACTGTTGAACTGTTGAACTGCGAACACTGCCCTTTATCTGGGAATTTTACAAGACTGTGCAATCGAATTGTGTTTATTGACCATCATGCCTATTTGAGCGCTACAGAACTGTGTATGTTCTTTGTTGTTTTCTTTTTTGGACATACTATGGTTGGGTATGAATGGCCATTCTAAATGTTTGTCTGTCCACATATTTTTCTTACATAATATACGGTACCATCAAAAAGCAAATTCTGGTCTCTGCCTTCTCTCTCCGAGTCGACACCTATACTTCTAATCCTAGCCCATTAACTCGAAAGTGAATTCTAGTGCATTATGATCATAAACTGTTGTTTAATAGCAGCATATTGGTTACAAACAGACCCTCGATGACTGCGGTCTCTCCTGTATTTGGAGATCCCAGGAAATCAGCAATGTTAACTGGCTGAAACTCAGAGTGGAACGAACCCTAAAGGACCAGTTTATACAGAAGTGGAGAATGTGGCGCTATGTCGTCATGTGATGTTTATGTGGAAGTTAAGAGCATATTTGAATTAGAAAAGTATCTTTTGTGCCATTTGTAATTTAAGAACTGGAAACAATCGACTGGCAAAAGTAGTGGCCGATGACTCGAGCTACTCAATCCACTTGGGGATGCAGAGGAGAATGCAGCCCCAAAATGTAAAACTGCCTTCGCTAAATCTGCTTCTCTGTGATCGGGTCAGTGGAACTCACGCCAATAGAGATTATTGCAAGTACGACATTCAAAAGCTTTGCGCATTTGACTAAAAAATGGCTTCTAGAAAAACAAACTTGCTCATGATCTGTAACGTCATGTGGGAGCGACCGTTCACCCAGAAAAATGTTCTAATGTTTCAATCTTGTTTAAATTAAATGTATGTTTTTAATGATGTCGAAATGTATAAATCCATGGTCAAGTTTTCATCTACATTTAAAATCAGTTTTTGTAACATCAACCTGCCCAAGGACGACAGTGGAGATTAGCATCTTTGCTTTAACCTGGCACATCTTTCCCCTAAAGGCCATAAGCGCAACTGCAGGTGTCGTAGCAAGTTACGATTTTTTAATTAATTAATTGTCTTGGAGAGTAGACAGGAAAGGCGAAGGCACAGAGGGTTACTGTTCATCCAATTATACAATAGAAATATTTTTTTTCACTCAAACTTGGCTGTAAATACTGTTTAAAGTGACATTAGCCGCAGTTAGCTTTGCCCGTTAGCCTGTTAGCTTCTTCTTCGTGATTCCATTAGTGTGTATTGCTTTCTCCGGTCCGGTGGCAGTCAAGTTGCAAACATGGTTTTCTGGCCAGAGACACCAGGGGGCGATGAAAGACCCTCCGATCATCCCACTAACACTTGTATCACCCCCACAGGGACGACGGGGAGGATTTATTAAGGTAAATAAGTTACTTAGTACTGCTTTAAATTGTGCACTGTCCCTGTCTAAATAAAAACCAGACCAGACCATACAAAGGCATTGACAGAACAATTCGTTATTGTAATTTCTGTAGTGATAATGTTGTCGGCGATGAGTTTCATTTACTGTTTAAATGTTCAAATGAGGAAGTTGTTACTTATAGAGAAAAATATTTGCCAAAATGTTATGTAAGACGCCCGTCAATGTTTTAAATTATTTCACTTGTGCAAAATCAAAGTCAAAATGTAATCAGTAAATTTGGAACCTTTTTTTTTTTTACCTTCTTCTGTTGAAACGATATTTGTTATTACTTTGTTCTGTTTTGTTTTGTGAACGTGTGCTCCATGTGTCGTGAGCACTGAAAGAAAGAAAGAAAGAAAGAAAGAAAGAAAGAAAGAAAGAAAGAAAGAAAGAAAGAAAGAAAGAAAGAAAGAAAGAAAGAAAGAAAGAAAGAAAGAAAGAAAGAAAGAAAGAAAGAAAGAAAGAAAGAAAGAAAGAAAGAAAGAAAAGATTCACTGCGCCACTGTATCCAAGGCCGTGGGAACCCAGGGTGCTGAGGGCGCCGCAGCACCCCCTGGTGGATAGTTTGTGAACTGCAGGCAATATTAACCCCTTAACTCCCACCTGAACCGAGCACATTTTCTCCAGCTTTACCCCAATCCAAAAGCTTCTGGAAAAAAGGTGTGAAAATAACTGAGACGAAAACAAGGATGAAAATGTGAAAAAAAAATTACAAAAAATGACAAAAATGGACAAAAATTTGACAAAAAATTGAGAAAAAAGTGACGTAAAAGTGACAAAAAGTCACGAATATTGTACAAAAATGAGTCGACTGCCCGACAAAAAAAGTGAGGTTTTAGTTTTGTAGGTCTTTCAAATGTTACACTGGCCTTACAGGATTTGGGTAAAGCTGAACTGGAGAAAATGCTCTCGGTTCAGGCGGGAGTTAAGAGGTTAATAAATAGGATTTATGCACAGAAAAAGTATTTTGGGGGTAAATTTTGTCCCTCAGCGCCCCCTAACTAAAACATCCTCCCACGGCTCTGACCGTATCAAACAGATCAGCTTGTGGATGCAAAACAACCTCCTCCACCTAAACACAGATAAAACAGAGATGATCGTCTTTGGCCACAGAAACACAGAGGTCATAGGTCATCTTGAAAAGCTTCCACTCGGACCGAGAACTCAGGTTAGAAATCTGGGCGTAATCATGAACTCAGACCTGAATGTTAACAGTCATATAAGTCCATTACATCAGCGTCCTGTTACCACCTCAAAACAAAGTGTCTAAACCAGACTTGGAGAGATGAATTCATGCTTTTGTCTCCAGTCGGGTGGATTATTGTAACGGCCGGTTCACTGGCCTTTCTAAAGAGCTGTTAGAAAACTGCAGAACATCCAGAACGCTGCTGCTCGAGTCCTGACCAAAACCAGGAAATACGACCACATTAGTCCAGTGCTCCGGTCTCTGCACTGGCTTCCTGTCACTCAGAGAACAGAGTTTAAAACAGCTCTGCCTGTGTATTCACTGCAAAAAGTGCCCTCCTAAAAACAAGGAAAAAAAACTTAAAATTAGACATTTTGTTTGGTTTTAAGGAAAGAATTCTGCCAATGGGGTCAGTGTTTTTTTTCTTGCTAAGAATTCTTATTTCTAGAATATTTTTCTTATCATAAAACAAGAAAGAAACACTAAATTTAAGCAAATAAATAACTAGAATTAAGCAAAATGTCCTCAGAAAATGGAATCATTTAAGGAAAACATTCTTATTCTTATTCATTGTGGATATTTGACTTAAATGTTGCTTGATTTAAGTAAAATGTTCTAAATTAAACACATTTTTGAGCAAAATGTTCTTAATAAATACTAATATTTAAGGAAAGTACTGCCTGTGCCTGAGGACCCGCCTCCATGATGTGGAGCCAGGCTGATGGTCAGAATCACCTGCTGGAGGATCCACCTATTGTACATGTTTTAGTGGTAGACACGGGGAGAACATGCTCCACACAGAAAGGCCCCGTCCTGGTGGGAATCGAACCCGGGACCTTCGAGCTGTGAAGCTGAGGCTCTAACCGCTGTGCCACCGAGCCGCCCACTTTAAAGAATGGAATGTTTTATCTCTGTGAGAAGCAGTTCTTACATTAAGAGTTGTTGATCTGAGTTTGTCTTAAAATAAGAAAAAATATTCTTTGTCTAAAACTGAAGAAGATTCAAAAAGTTTTTCTTTCTTGTTACAAGAAACATGTTTTTAGTAAATTTATCTGAGCAAGAAATGGCGAGATTTTATTTCCTAAAACAAGATTTTTTTTCTCCAAAAAACTTTGCTACACAAGACATTATTACTTTTTAGGGAAAAAATAAGAACCTATTTCTTAAAGTGAGATATTGTTGCTTAGAATCCACTTTTTGCAGTGTGAGTCTCTTCATGGTCGGGCACCAAAGTCCATCTCTGACATGTTACAGCCGCATGAACCACCTCGGGCCTGAGATCCTCAGGTCGCCTGGTGGTTCCCAGAGTCAGGACTAAACACGGTGAGGCTGCGCTTCAGTTTCACGCAGCAAAAGTCTGGAACAGCCTCCGTGAGGACGTGAGACCGGCCTCAACTCTGACAATGTTTAAGTCCAGGCTGAGAGGACGCATTTCTACTGCGGCCATTTTAACATATACATATTTTTAATGTAAGGCCGACAATTTCATTATTTATTTGAGAAAAAGGGTCAAATTGCATTGTTGTAATCCGATCATCTAACTTGATACGTTGTTCTCCAGAAATCAAAAGAACAAGAAACTCCACATCTTCTCCACTCCTGCGTCATTAATAAACACCACATAATTCACCAAACAAACCAAACCACCTGAACCACAGCTCGATCTCAGTAACTGCAGGAACAGCAGGATAAATATGAGCTTTATTTAGACCAGTGGTTTTCTACTGGTCGTCAGGGCTCGAGAGTGGGAGCAGCTCTTTCAATATTTATGAACCTGGACTACGTAAAGTGAATATGTACTTTTACGACGTTAATACACTCACAAAGAACTCTGCTTCTCCTGTCCTGCTGCTGGGAACGGTGAGGCTGAGAGAAGATACTATTACTTTAGCACTAGATAACCTGGAGACGCAAAACATGTTACATTAATCATTACTTTAAGGTATTCTAATGTAGGGCTGAGCGATATATCGATATATTTTTAAATGAGATATGGAATTAGACCACATCACATATATCGATATAGTTCAAATTTGCGCTGTAATTGAGTCTTTTTGTTGTTGTTTCGACTGTTCAGATGAAAGAAACAGGTCATCTCAAGCTGATGTTTAAAAAGGTTTATCTTAAACTGAGCGCTTTATTGTGTTGTCTCTTTATAAAAACAGGAAGTCTCTGTCTCTTTCAGTCCCGGAGATATCGGCTTTTGTCGGCGTTAGATCGGCCGATAACCGATATTGTAAAATCCCCAAATATCGGCCCATATAGCGGCCGGCCTATATATCGGTCCACCTGTATTAGACGCCACTAAATGCTTTTACAAAATAAACAGACCACAATAGAACAGATACAGACAGCGTCTCTGGAACAGCCCATATATGGTCACGTTTGAAGCAGTCAGGGGGCCATGGTGAGGAAAGCACTTCTCTTTGGTCCTCATGGCGCGGAGCCGACATTGTCGTAATACCGCCCCCTGGTGGCCGGGGGCGACTCCAAAAGAAACATAGTAAACAGGATTCCAATGCATCAGCCTGGCTCCAAAGAGCGCCATGACCCATGTGACAACTCTGGGCTCATATTTATAACCACGTTAGTTTTTTATAGCAGAAATAAAAAGTTGAAGCCTAAGATAAGATAAGATAATCCTTTATTGATCTCACAAAGGAGAAATTCACTTGTTACAGTCGGCGTTCAAGAAGAAGAGTTAATAAAGTGCAGCTGATACAGAGATTATTGCACATGTTACTTCACAAATCTATGATTATAGATGATCTATATCAGGGGTCACCAACGTGGGGCCCGCGGGCTCCCAGGGGCCCTTTGGGGCATGTCCAGGAGCCCTTGGGACTTTTTCTAAAGTGTAAAACACTTCATTTTCTTGAATCTAATTCTTAAAATTACAGTTATTTCTGTTCTTGTGACTCAGTATGAGTTTAAAATAAAGCTATTTTAATATAATGTGGGGTCAATATCCTATAAGTGAACAGTTTACGTTTAAGTCTTTAGGATTTGTTTTTAACTGGTCGCCCTCGAACAACTTAATGCTCTTAAAGTCGCCCTCAGCTGAAATAAGGCTGGTGACCCCTGATCTATAGCCTGTAACCCAGGGGTGTCCAAACTTGTTTCACCGGGAACCGTATATTGACATGTCTACAGCGTGAAGGGCCACAGATCCGTGCTCAGTTTTATTTTTATTTATTTGTATTTATTTGAGCACACATTTTGCTCAAAAGGAGTCGGCTGAAGCAACAGCTTATGAGCGCCTCCCCCCAACTCAAAATGATAAACTTTTCATTTCTCACAGTACAATCAATGTAAACAAAACAACAAGGAACAAGAGCAAAACAAATGCAGAGCTCGTTTCCTTTCAGAACAGCTTTTTGACGCAAACCAAACTCACGACCACGGTTTGAACTGTTCACATAAAAACAGAACCAAACACTGTTACAAGAACGCTCGTTTCCTGTAAGGTCCCTACAAAGCGAGTAACAAAGCCACCGTTCATATGTATACATGTGTTATAGTCCGTGTTCTTGTAGCTCCAATTGTCATTACCAGGCTCAACACAATGTTAATCTATCTGCATTTGTATTGTATTATTATTATCTATATATATTTTATTGCATTCAAACATTCACTCAGGTTTAAACCGTGACCCACACCTTTACTTTGGCTTGAACCATAATTCTAGTTCTGTCTCACAATAAATGTTTTGATTGTGTGGAATTATTGAGATTGCAGTAAAAAGTACCATCTCTGGTGATGTGTGCCAATAAAACACAAAGCCCGAGGGCCTGAGGGACACAACTGGCCCCCGGTCCGTACTTTGGACATGCTTATTTTGCATCGACAACAGTACGTTTTTGTGCGTTTGGAAATCATTTTGTGTGAACTCAAGAGTGAGGTCAGCACAAAATACATGTTGGATCACATACCAATGTGATGTTTACAGGTCTTTTTTCTCTCCCTTTCCCTGTCAGTCTGAAGTGAGTGACTCTGGACAGATAGTTTCTGTTTCTACATGGTTATACGGAGCTTGTACATCTGGGTATAGTTGGATATTATATATGTTTGTGTGATCAGAACGAAAGAGAGATGTGCCTTGGTATAACTCTTATGTACCAAAATCCTTTATTTTCATTTTTTGGTGACTGTAAATGATGAAATTCTTTGACATTTCGTACGATCATAAACGATTTATACCAATATGTGAGCTCAGACTCAGCATCGGTTTCCTGCATGAGTCTAGTGGAAAGTTTATGTGAACGTGTTTATCTCACGGTGTGGAGCAGATCTATGGAACGACCTGGATCAGGAAATGAAGAGTAGTCCTTCCTTAGAGCAATTCAAAGTTAGGTTCAAGCAGAATTTACTGCATCAATACGCTGGAAATGAGCTAAACGATATTCAAGAGGTGAAAAGATGGAATAAGACAATATGAAAAATACAAATAAAAATAATAATAATCATAATAACAATGTTCTCTGAAGGGCTATGTACATTAATATTTATATTGCTGTATACATATATAAACATGTATATGTACACGATATGTGCTTAAATGGACTACATGTATATATGAGCATATACATTTTTTATTTTTTTTATTATTTTTTTTTCTCAACAATATCGTATGTATGTTCATGATAAGGTACTGGATGCACGTTTAGTTGACATGCTTTCGAAACGTTACTATGGTAACTAACTGTAAATGTTTACCTTAAACTGTCAATTTGGAAGGGGGTGGGCGTGTACAAGCACCTTGCTTCTGCCTACTCCTTTTGGGCAGCTTACCTGTTCGTTTGTTTGTTTGTTTTGTCATGTCATCTGCTGAATACTCAGCTGCTCAAATAAAAAAATGAAATGAAAGATTACTTGAATGAGAGATAAGGGGCAGGTTTACTATAACTTCTTGAACTTCTTCCTACTCCTCTTGTTTTGTTTTTTTCTTTCTGTAAAATGTTGACATACTTTTTTCTGCTCAAATGAATAAATAAATGAAAATGAAATGAAATGCTATAATAACCTATATATTTTTCTGAACCTATAGAGGACATTTTCTGAAGCTGCATTGTGAGCCAGGCCACAGCAGCTCAGGTCAGCTCCACATCGGACCCGTATGGAACACATGGAACACATCCCTGTATGTACGAAACACAGATCCACCTGACGCTCCAGCCACAGAGAGCCCAACCCGCCTGAGTCCAACACACTTCCACCCCCTGTTCCTCTCACTCAGTCTCTTCTTCTTCTTCCTCTTCTCGCGCTCTCACAGGCACACATGCCGGCTCTGACGTCAGCCCGTTCTGCCCGAGTACAGTAGCCGAGCGATGGCGGCGAGCGGCCAAGAAATGAGACGGACAGACTTGTTATTGTCGAGCCAGGACAATTCAGTACCAGGAACAAACCAGTCGCTCCGATGTGTTTCATGGGGGAGTAAATACGGGGTCCATGTCTTTATAACCATAACCATAGTCAGGAGGATGGTTTCTGTAGTTTAAAGGGATGTTTCAGGATGTTTGTCATAGGGCCTCATTTCCTTATTATCCAGAGTGTTGTTGATTTCTGAAGATATATATATATTTTAACACATGCAGTCCTTATATTTGAAGAGTTTCGTGGTGCTAGGCTAATACTAGGCTAGTGCATGTCTATGGTAACTAGTAGCCTGCATTAAAAACAGTCTGACCCAATCACTTATAACACCAGACTAACCATATAAATGTCTGTGTTGACTGAATAATCTCTGAAATATAACCGTTTTGCCTTTAAAAGAACTTATATTTGAGCAGCTTCCTGGTTGTAGCTACGCAGCGGCGGAGTGATCTGCTCGGTTACCGGATCTACAGTCGTTTGTTTACCTGCGGCCGCATCACTACACGTGGAATTCACAACGGAGCTTCTACAAATCAGATATGGCAACGTTAATGCAGGCTACTAGTTACCATAGACATGCACTAGCCTAGCACTAGCCTAGCACCGCTAAACTCTTCAAATATAAGGGCTGCATGAATTAAAACAAAAAAAAATCTCCAGAAATCAACAACATTCGGCAATGAGGCCCCTCAAAGATCCTGAAATATCCCTTTAAGGCCCTGTCCACAAGAAGTCAAGCTCGGGGAAGCAAAAAACACGTCATCAATCCAGTGTATCATCCCCACGAACCCAGCGTTTTGGGGATCTGTAAACAAACATTTTCCAAACTAGGTCCCAGAACGGAAAGATCTGAAAACGCTGTTTACGTGGCTCCATTGTTACGGCGTCTCCGCAACTTTTACTAACACGACCATGACCGCCAGTGTGAGATATTTGTTTTTGTAATTCATGCAGTTCTTATATTTGAAGAGTTTCGTGGTGCTAGGCTAGTGCAAGGCTAGTGCATGTCTATGGTATCAGCTAGCCTGCATTAAAAACAGTGTGACCCACTCCACAGAGCACCTGAGGCAAATCACTGATAACACCAGACTAACCATATACATGTCTGTGTCCATAGAGTCATGTTTGGAATATAACTGACCTGCATCACATGAATGATCGCATTTTGAGGGACTATTTTCTAGCAGATCACTCCGCCGCCGCGTAGCTTATACCAGTGGTTTCCAACCTTTTTTGCCTCGCGCACCCCTTGAGTTGTGGATTTACACTCTGAGTACCCCCTACCTTGTGGATTTTGCCAATATTATAACAAAGTGACCAACTAAATTAATATTACACAGTATTTAACAGTGTGTTGTGTTCAAAATTAAGCTAAAATACTCCCAAAATCAAACCATTTACTGAAAAACATAATTAAAACTAACTTTCCTTTGAAATTCACATTGAAATTCTATTCAGTTTCACCTTCTTTTTTAATCTGAAATAGCTCCAAGTACCCCCAGAGGTCCCCGTACCCCTGGTTGGGAAACACTGGCTTATACACGAAGCTGATGCTGCTCAAATATAACTTATTTTAAATGACTCTATGGACACAGACATGTATATGGTTAGTCTGGTGTTATAAGTGATTTGCCTCAGGTTTTAATGCAGGCTAGCTGATACCATAGACATGCACTAGCCTTGCACTAGCCTAGCGCCACGAAACTCTTCAAACATAAGAACTGCTTGAATTACAAAAAAAAAACATCTCCAGAAATCAGCAACACTCTGGATAACGAGGAAATGAGGCCCTATGTCAAACATCCTGAAACATCCCTTTAACATGTGAGAGGAGGTGGAGGAGCTGACCAGTGCAGGACACCATGTTTGAAACAGGGACAAACCCAGTCAGCCAGGTTGTACAATGACAAATAAAGCGCTTATTATGGCTTTAAACTTATCTTTATCACTAATACTTTGTTGGTTACAGCATTTCCTGGATATATATATTTAAAAAAAAGTCAATGCTCCTGAATGGTTAGAATTTGCTAATCTAATCACAATATTTATCAGAAAAATAACAGTTATGTATTTTTGAGTCCTGCCCACTGTGGCCAGGTTCGTGACCTCGTAACTCCCGCCTGAACCAAAAGGATCTTTTTCCTCACGTCAACAGATCTTTTTTCCATTATTTTTTTTTGTTGGGTATTCAACTCATTTATGTAACTTTTTTCTTCAATTTTTTTGTTTATTTTTTGTCACATTTTTGTCATTTTTCAATTTTTTGTCTTTTTTTTGTCTTTTTTTGTCTTTTTTTTTGTCATTTTTCAATTTTTCATCAATTTTTTTGTCACATTTTTGTCATTTGTCAATTTTTATAACATTTTTGTCATATTTTGTAATTTTTCAATTTTTTGTAATTTTTTGTCAAATTTTTGTAATTTTTTGTTATTTTTTGTCCAATTTTTTGTAATTTTTTGTCCTTTTTTGTCCTTTTTTTGTGGTCATTTTTCAATTTTTTGTCATTTTTTTGTCGTATTTTTGTCATTTTTCGTCAAATTTTTCTAACATTTTTCTAACATTTTTCTAACATTTTTGTCATTTTTCAATTTTTTGTAATTTTTTGTAATTTTTTAGTAATTTTTTGTTATTTTTTGTCAATTTTTTATCACATTTTTGTCATATTTTTGTAATTTTTTTGTCACATTTTTGCCACAGACAGCGTGTGGAGGGGGCGTGTCTAAAGGCTCAGAGGTTCTTAAAGAGACAGAGGCCTATTTCAAGACATTCACTACAGCCATTTTGAGAGAGACATTTTATACAAGGCAGTTATTCTAATTTACTGCATTTACAGACCAGCAGAAGGTTTGTCATCATTGTAGTGTGATATAGACTGGTGCTATGGGACTGACAAAAGCAGAACACCCCCTCTTTAACATGTGAGAGGAGGTGGAGGAGCTGACCAGTGCAGGACACCACGCTTTGCAACAGGGACAAACCCAGGAAGGCAGTCAGCCAGGTTGTACAATGACAAATAAAGCGCTTATTATGGTTTTTAACTAATCTTTATCACTAACACTTTGTTGGTTACAGCATTTCCTGGATATATATATATTTTAAAAAGGTCAATGCTCCTGAATGGTTAGAATTTGCTAATCTAATCACAATAATTAATCAGAAAAACAGCAATGATGTAATTTTGAGTCCTGCCCACTGTGGCCAGGTTCGTGACCTCGTAACTCCCGCCTGAACCAAAAGGATCGTTTTCCTCACGTCAACAGATCTTTTTTCCATTATTTTTTTTGTTGTGTTTTCAACTCATTTATGTAACTTTTTTCTTCAATTTTTTTGTTTATATTTTTTGTCAAATTTTTGGTCATTTTTCAATTTTTTGTCAATTTTTTGTCAATTTTTTGTCAATTTTTTGTCAACTTTTTGTCAAATTTTTATAACATTTTTATAACATTTTTGTAATTTTTCAATTTTTTGTCAAATTTTTGTAATTTTTTGTTATTTTTTTGTCCAATTTTTTGTAATTTTTTTGTCCTTTTTTGTCCTTTTTTTTGGTCATTTTTCAATTTTTCATCAAATTTTTGTCACATTTTTGGTCATTTTTTGGTCATTTTTCAATTTTTTGTCATTTTTTGTCAATTTTTTGTCAATTTGTTGTCAATTTTTTATAACATGTTTCTAACATTTTTGTCAAATTTTTTGTAATTTTTTAGTAATTTTTTGTTATTTTTTGTCCAATTTTTTGTCCATTTTTTGTCCTTTTTTGTCATATTTTTGTAATTTTTTTGTCACATTTTTGCCTCAGACAGCGTGTGGAGGGGGCGTGTCTAAAGGCTCAGAGGTTCTTAAAGAGACAGAGGCCTATTTCAAGACATTCACTACAGCCATTTTGAGAGAGACATTTTATACAAGGCAGTTATTCTAATTTACTGCATTTACAGACCAGCAGAAGGTTTGTCATCATTGTAGTGAGATATAGACTGGTGCTATGGGACTGAAAAAAGCAGAACACCCCCTCTTTAACATGTGAGAGGAGGTGGAGGAGCTGACCAGTGCAGAACACCACGCTTTGAAACAGGGACTAACCCAGGAAGGCAGTCAGCCAGGTTGTACAATGACAAATAAAGCGCTTATTATGGCTTTAAACTAATCTTTATCACTAACACTTTGTTGGTTACAGCATTTCCTGGATATATAATGCTGTAAACAGGTCTGAAAAATGGTTAGAATTTGCTAATCTAATCACAATATTTATCAGAAAAACAGCAATGATGTATTTTTGAGTCCTGCCCACTGTGGCCGAGCTGCTCCACAGGTCCAGATGGAGGCCGGGGAAGGGAAGGGGGTGGCAGCGAAACACAATCTGAGAGGAAGTTGAACTGCCAGGAGGGAGAAAAAGAATCATGACTTCTATGGAAAAGGTGTGGGATGAAAGAGGAGTGAGCAGTGGGAGGAGAGAAGCAAGTGACTGTCCTGAGAAAAGGGAGCGATGATTTAAGAAACAAACACAACAAAGAGAAGTACATTAAAGGCCCCATTTTACCCTTTTGGCACCGAAGCCTTGATATTTCATAAGTCATACTGCACTAGGGCCGCACGATTAACCTTTATCGATGGGATTCTGCAATAGCTGTTTGTTTGTTTTTTGCCTGCCTTTAGGGGGGTATAGGGTCGTTAGCTTTGTGGGCGCCCAAAGTAAAACCCCAATGTCTTAAAATCCCGGTGCTGTTCATGATATCTGTCCTTATATGAGGATTGGGGAAGAACTAGGTAACTTGTTTGCCTTAATAAATCCTTTCCGTAGTCCCTCTGGGGGTAATACAAGTGTTAATGGGATGATTGGGGGAATGGAATCACGAAGAGGAAGCTAACAGGCTAGTGGGCAAAGCTAACTGCGGGCTAGCACCACTTAAACAGTATTTACAGCCAAGTCTGATTGAAAAAAAATATTTCGTTTGTGTAATTGGATGAACAATATCCCTCTGTCACTTTGTCTTTTCTGTCAGCGTAGTATTTACTCTCCAAGACAATAAGTTAAAAAATCGCTACTTGCTAACAATATAAATGGCTGCCCATTTTGCATTTAAAAGACCTTATATTTGAGCAGCATCAGCGTCGTGGTTGTATAAGCTACGCGGCGGCGGAGTGATCTGCTAGAAAATAGTCCCTCAGAATGCGATCATTCATGTGATGCAGGTCAGTTATATTCCAGACATGACTCTATGGACACAGACATGTATATGGTTCTTCTTCCTCTCTATTTATAAAGCGCTTTTCATACCGAAAGGTCTCACAAAGTGCTTTACAGATACAACATTTAAAACAATGCGCCTGGGACAACTCCATATATACATTCTATATATTAGGATTAAATAAATAGATTAGTCAGGGTTAGTGCTAGATGTTCTGCTCCGGAGGGACAGTCTGCTGTGAAAACGTGAGATATCGTGACACAAATTAAGGTTAGGGCCAGGGAAATGTTTAACCTCTTAACTCCCGCCTGAACCCAGAGGAGCTTTTTCCTCACGTCATCACATTTTTTTCCCAACATTTTTTGTTTGGTGTTCAACTCATTTTTGTAACTTTTTTGTCACATTTTGTCACATTTTTGTAATTTTTCCGTCCATTTTTTGTCACATTTTTGTCACTTTTTTTTATCACATTTTTGTCATTTTTTCGTCAATTTTGAATCCATTTTTTGTCACATTTTTGTCATTTTTTTAAAATCAATTTTCTGTCATTTTTTTGTCAATTATTTATCAATTTTTCGTCACTTTTTTGTCACATTTCCATCATTGTTTTCGTCTCAGTTTTGTTGCTATTGTCCAGAAGCTTTTGGATTGGGGTAAAGCCAAACTGGAGAAACTGTGCTCGGTTCAGGTGGGAGTTAAGGAGTTAACTTTAAGGATTATGGTTAGGATTAGGATTATTTGTATTTTTAGACAAACCAACTCATAGATCTATACAAACAGCAGACCGTCCCTCCGGAGCAGACGATCCAGCACTAACCCTATGTCAAACATCCTGAAACATCCCTTTAAAATAAGGCACAAGTGAAGCCGTACAAACAAATCTACACAATAACGTTCACTCAACAAAGTGAGTAACAATCCAGGTTATTCAAACACGCTTTTATGAAAAGAAAGAAAGTTTTTTTTGTGAATCAGAAAAACCTGTGTGGGCGATTCAGCTGAACGGTCACTGACGGAGGTAAACTCACTCGATTTGTTCTTTTTTTGCATTTAAATCAGTCGATGATTCACTGTGTTTCTTATGGCGATGATGTAACTCGGGATGAGTCACTCAGCGTATGGCAGGTATTGATTTGACATTTGAGAAAACCAGGAATATGAACGAACTGGGCTTCTGTAAAGGATGTTGCTGGAAATATAAATGGAAAGAATCTGACATTGTTTAGGATTAAAACTGTTTATATCATGCACAGAAAAGAGCGTTGTGATTAACTGCAAGCGTCGGGATTCTCTTGATTTGCTCCAATTGCCTTTTTGATGGAGGTTAATCCTTCAGCGTAGGGCTGTGCAATTAATCGAAATTTGATTACGATTTCGATTACAACAGTAAACGATTACAAAATTAGCATAATTTTTTCAAATTTTTTTTTTTCTAATTTTTAATTTTTGGATTTTTGTCACGTTTTTGCTGGATTTTTGTCTTTTTTTCTGCTGGATTTTTGTCTTTTTTTGCTGGATTTTTGTCTTTTTTTTGCTGGATTTTTGTCTTTTTTTCTGATGGATTTTTGTCTTTTTTCTGATGGATTTTTGTCTTTTTTGATGGATTTTTGTCACTTTTTTAATGGATTTTTGTCACTTTTTTAATGGATTTTTGTCATTTTTTTAATGGATTTTTGTCACTTTTTTGCTGGATTTTTGTCTTTTTTTCTGCTGGATTTTTGTCTTTTTTTGCTGGATTTTTGTCTTTTTTTTGCTGGATTTTTGTCTTTTTTTCTGCTGGATTTTTGTCTTTTTTTGCTGGATTTTTGTCTTTTTTTTGCTGGATTTTTGTCTTTTTTTGCTGGATTTTTGTCTTTTTTTTGCTGGATTTTTGTCTTTTTTTCTGATGGATTTTTGTCTTTTTTCTGATGGATTTTTGTCTTTTTTGATGGATTTTTGTCACTTTTTTAATGGATTTTTGTCACTTTTTTAATGGATTTTTGTCATTTTTTTAATGGATTTTTGTCACTTTTTTGCTGGATTTTTGTCTTTTTTTCTGCTGGATTTTTGTCTTTTTTTGCTGGATTTTTGTCTTTTTTTTGCTGGATTTTTGTCTTTTTTTCTGATGGATTTTTGTCTTTTTTCTGATGGATTTTTGTCTTTTTTTCTGCTGGATTTTTGTCTTTTTTTGCTGGATTTTTGTCTTTTTTGATGGATTTTTGTCACTTTTTTTGATGGATTTTTGTCACTTTTTTAATGGATTTTTTTCTTTTTTTGATGGATTTTTTTCACTTTTTTAATGGATTTTTGTCTTTTTTTCTGCTGGATTTTTGTCTTTTTTTCTGCTGGATTTTTGTCTTTTTTGATGGATTTTTGTCTTTTTTTTAATGCATTTTTGTCACTTTTTTGCTGGATTTTTGTCTTTTTTTCTGCTGGATTTTTGTCTTTTTTTCTGATGGATTTTTGTCTTTTTTGATGGATTTTTTTAAATGCAACAAATAATCGTTTGAATAATCGTGATTTCAATTAGGACAAAAATAATCGGGATTATTATTTTTTCAATAATCGAGCAGCCCTATTCAGCGGTATTCACTACATTAGTATTATGGAGGAGGCGAGTGGGGCGGGGGGGGGGAGAGGGGGAGGGAGAGGGAGAGTGGGGCGGGGGGGGGAGAGGGGGAGAAGGAGGGGGAGGATGGGCGTGTGGAGCTGATGCGAACATTCCTGAGCAGCCTGTCTCCAAGCAGCGCAGATCTGCAAAACCACCGGGAGGAAACTTCATTTGATTTCTAACACTGGAGATGAAGCAGGACGAGGGTGGGAGGGGGGGAGGGAGGGAGGGAGGGGGGGAGGAGGGAGGAGGGAGGGAGGCCGGTGAGCGCTGACTCACCGTGTGATGGCAGAAATGGCACAGAGAAGGAATGAGTGAGAGCGGGAAAGAGAAGGTGCCGGGGCAAGTTAAAACATTACACTGAGGAGATGCAGAGTGAGAGGCTGAGAAGAATGGGGGTTTGAAACGGTGTTAAAGAGGGGGTGTTCTGCTTTAAAGAGGGGGTGTTCTGCTTTAAAGAGGGGGTGTTCTGCTTTAAAGAGGGGGTGTTCTGCTTTAAAGAGGGGGTGTTCTGCTTTTGTCAGTCCCATAGCACCAGTCTATATCACACTACAATGATGACAAACCTTCTGTTGGTCTGTAAATGCAGTAAATTAGAATAACTGCCTTGTATAAAAAGTGACGAAAAATTGACAAATTGCGACAAAAATGTAATAAAAATTTAACAAAAAAATACAAAAATTTGATAAAAAATTGACAAAATTTGACAAAAGAAATTCCAAAAAAAATACACAAAAATGGCAAAAAAAATTATAAAAAATTGACAAAAAAAAAGAAAAAAAAATGGCAAAATATGACAAAAATGTGATAAAAAATTGAAAAAAAATGACAAAAATGACCAAAATTTGACAAAAAATGACAAAAAATTGACCAAAATTTGACAAAAAGAAATTCCAAAAAAATTACACAAAAATGGCAAAAATTTAATAAAAAATGGACAAAAAATGTCAAAAATGTGACGAAAAAAAATAACAAGATAGTTACAAAAATGAGTTCAATACCCAACAAAAAAATGATGGGAAGGACGTTAGGAAAAAGATCCTCTCGGTTCAGGCGGGAGTTAAGAGGTTAAAGAGGGGGTGTTCTGCTTTTGTCAGTCCCATAGCACCAGTCTATATCTCACTACAATGATGACAAACCTTCTGCTGGTCTGTAAATGCAGTAAATCAGAATAACTGCCTTGTCTAAAATGTCTCTCTCAAAATGGCTGTAGTGAATGTCTTGAAATAGGCCTCTGTCTCTTTAAGAACCTCTGAGCCTTTAGACACGCCCCCTCCACACGCTGTCTGTGGCATCAGTGGGGAGGGGGTTCTGCTGAGGAGCAGTGGTTGGCTGGTGACCAAAGCTCGGAGGCGTCTCCAGGAGGTGGGGGCGTTCCTAGGAGGACTCAGGCAAACCTATCCCTAAAATGGCCGCCATCAGCCAAAAATTCAACAAAAATGTGACAAAAATTCAACAAAAATTCAACAAAAATGTGACAAAAATGACACAAAAATGACACAAAAATGCGACAAAAATGTGACAAAAATGTGACAAAAATGTGACAAAAATGTGACAAAAATTCAAAAAAATGTGACAAAAATTCAAAAAAATGTGACAAAAATTCAAAAAAATGTGACAAAAATTCAACAAAAATGTGACAAAAATGTGACAAAAAATCAACAAAAATGTGACAAAAATGTGACAAAAACCTATCCCTAAAATGGCCGCCATCAGAGTTTTTACAGATTACTCAGAAATACGTGAATGTGCCAAGGCAACACTTCAGCCATGTTTTTAATGAGGGAGTGACTGAATTAGGGCTGCATATGCGCAATTTACACCTGCAGCACCGTGGAGGCGTCACAAGAGGCGCTACAGGAAGCAAAAATGGGACAAAAGAGGAGGTATCCGGGCAAGACTATATA
The DNA here is from genome assembly GCF_951799975.1 of Gobius niger. Classification (NCBI taxonomy): domain Eukaryota; kingdom Metazoa; phylum Chordata; class Actinopteri; order Gobiiformes; family Gobiidae; genus Gobius; species Gobius niger. Next base: position 25,242 of record NW_027639085.1, read on the forward strand.
GAGTATTACAAGAGTCACAAAACATCTGTGTTTAGATCTAAGCAACAGCAAAACCCAATAAAGACAAGATATTTAATGCAAAGCATAGGCGACTGCTCATTAACCAGAGCCGTCTTTGCTCTTCGCTCTTCGCCCCCAAATAAATTTAAATTTTCAAACTGAGGGCAGTTAAATGTGCAGCCAGGCATGAAGAGAACTTTCAGTATTCCATTGATTTGTTCATGTTTTCCCCTCGTTTGGTTTTCTTTACAACCTGCAGCTCGAGCTCTGTTAAAGCTCGCTCTGCATCAGACTTAATTAACTTTCATTTATCTGAAAACCAGCCATTGTGTCTTATCAAGGACTTTCCATTTGTGGTTCCGTTTAAAAAGCCGAGAAGAAAAACAAGCAAAAGGAAAGTTGTTTCTGCCACTGACGCCCAACAGTCTAACAGTCTAACACCAGCACAGACAATACGAGGAAATGACAAATCACACACGACCGCTGCGTCATTGTTACACCAGCACTATATGAAGGCTTTACTCTGGCTCTAAAACCAAAATATACAATAAGTAAGGATTAAACAGCTCGGAGCCGCGTTAGCCGGTTCTAACGCCCGACACAGTGTTGTTCCTCCTGCATTATAACGTCTAACGCGGCTCCTCGTTGTTTAATCCGCTTATACCAGGGTCCCACAAACCTAACATTTATAATAAATGTGTTTTTCATTGACTAAAGTCACTAAATCTGCCAGACTACGGGACTATTTTGTGTGGGTTATTAGCCGGTCACTGAAGGCTGGTCTCAGAGCGAGTCATTCTCCGCAGCTATTACGAGGATCTCAGTCAGGCTCAACGACACAACATCAGCACAGAATCACAACACAACAGGACTAACCCGGAAACACTTTTCCCTGGAAGGAAACACCGATATGCGCCACTCGTGGGCACCAGTTATTTACCTTATTTTTTGTCTTTTTTTTTGTCTTTTTTTGTCTTTTTTTGTCTTTTTTTGTCTTTTTTTTTGTCTTTTTTTGTCTTTTTTTGTCTTTTTTTGTCTTTTTTTTTGTCTTTTTTTGTCTTTTTTTGTCTTTTTTTGTCTTTTTTTTTGTCTTTTTTTGTCTTTTTTTTTGTCTTTTTTTGTCTTTTTTTGTCTTTTTTTTGTCTTTTTTTGTCTTTTTTTGTCACATTTTTTTGTCTTTTTTTTTGGTCATTTTTTGTCTTTTTTTGTCACATTTTTGTCATTTTTTGTCTTTTTTTGTCACATTTTTTGTCACATTTTTTGTCACATTTTTTGTCTTTTTTTGTCACATTTTTGTCACATTTTTGTCACATTTTTTGTCACATTTTTTGTCACATTTTTTGTCAAATTTTTTGTCTTTTTTTGTCACATTTTTGTCACATCTTCATCCTTGTTTTCGTCTCAGTTCTGTCGCTATTTTCACACCTTTTTTTCCAGAAGCTTTTGGATTGGGGTAAAGCCGAGCTGGAGAAAACGTGCTCGGTTCAGGCGGGAGTTCAGGGGTCAACCTGAAGAAACAGCTGCGGTGGAGTCGCTCACACCTGGGCCCCCCCAACTCAAACTTTTATGTCTGACTTTACTAATCCAGACAAAGATGCTTCAATGCAGGATCATTTTATGTAGGCCTGAAAATGATGAATAGCCTTAACCGTTTCCAATAGAAATGTAAAGCTCATATGTTATTAACAGTAGCTAACCTAGCTGCTCACTCTCCTCTACAAACATTTAGCAAACACTAAATCCATCTCATACGTTCCTGTCAGTCACTAATTACGCCTTTATCTGACTCAGCTGTGTCAGGCGTTGCTATGGCGACGCCACAGCGGAGTGATATCCCAGTGATTTAACTACCGGACTACGTGTGCGGTTATACCAAAATAATGCACCAGCCAATCAGAGTCCAGTATTCACCCAGACCGTGGTGGAATATGAACTTATTTCTCAC
>NW_027639084.1:0-35746 GCF_951799975.1 Gobius niger
AGAAAACCATGTCCTGATGTGGATCTGTCCCGTCTCTGCAGCTTCAGAGGTAATAACGTCCTTTCTTTCTTTTTATCTCTGCTTAAGTGGAAATTGTGCTGAAAACACGAAGTCACAGGCGACGCTGCTGCTCCTGTGTAGCTTCTGCTGTGCCGGTTTAGGATTTTTTCCTGAACTATACTTTTAATACACGTCATTTTTATTGAATTAAAATAACACAGGTATCGAAAAAAGGCACCGGAACCGAAAAGCAGGTATCGTTAAAGTACTTGGTATCGAAAAAAACAGTGCCCGTCCCTATCCACAGCAGAGGTCTCAGGCTGATAAACGGGTGGTGTCAATTTTTATCACATTTTTTCTTTTATTTGTCAATTTTTGTAATTTTTTGTAAAATTTTTCATTTTTTGGTCAAATTTTTGTCAATTTTTTTGTCGTTTTTTTGTCATTTTTTTGTCAATTTTTTGTCAATTTTTTCATGGTTTTTTTCATTTTTTTTTGTCATTTTTTGTCAATTTTTATAAATTTTTTTGTCATTTTTTGTTGTTTTTTTGTCAATTTTTTATCACATTTTTGTCTTTTTTTTGTCAATTTTTTGTCATTTTTTTGTCAATTTTTTATAAAATTTTGTCTTTTATTTGTCAATTTTTTGTAATTTTTTGTAAAATTTTTCATTTTTTTGGTCAAATTTTTGTAAATGTTTTTGTCGTTTTTTTGTCATTTTTTTGTCATTTTTTGTCGTTTTTTTGTAAATTTTTTGTCAATTTTTTGTCAATTTTTTGTAATTTTTTGTCAATTTTTTGTCATTTTTTGTCAATTTTTTGTCATTTTTTGTCCATTTTTTCATTTTTTTTGTCATTTTTTGTCGTTTTTTTGTAAATTTTTTGTCAATTTTTTGTCAATTTTTTGTAATTTTTTGTCGATTTTTTCACATTTTTTTGTAATTTTTTTGTCAATTTTTTCACAATTTTTTGTCGTTTTTTTCGTCATTTTTTTGTCCATTTTTTCTCACATTTCCATCATTGTTTTCGTCTCAGTTTTGTTGCGATTTTCACAGCTTTTTTCCCGAAGCTTTCGGATTGGGGTAAAGCCAAACTGGAGAAAACGTGCTCGGTTCAGGTGGGAGTGAAGGGGTTTAATGGATTTAAGAACTTCTGAAGCTGCTCAAAGAAGGTCCTATGGTCAAATATAACTTCACCTATTGATATGTTTTTGATTGAAATAGCTTTGTTTTTATGTGACTTCCTGTACCTGTACCTGCACCTGCACCTGCACCTTTACCTGTACCTGCACCTGCACCTGCACCTTTACCTGTACCTGTACCTGTACCGTGTCTCCGCAGGTGATCAGCGGCTTCTACCTGGTCCCCGCCTGCTCCTTCAAAGGGCGGCGTGAGAACGAGTGGCGCCTGTCGTTCGCCCGCAGCGAGGTGCAGCTGAAGAAGTGCATCTCCCCCAGTCTGATGCAGGCGTACCAGGCGTGCAAGGCCGTCATCGTGAAGCTGCTGTCCCGCCCCAAAGCCGTCAGCCCCTACCACCTGCGCAGCATCATGCTCTGGGCCTGCGACCGCCTGCCCGCCAACTACCTGTGCCAGGAGGACTACGCCGCCCACTTCCTGCTCGGCCTCATCGACGACCTGCAGCACTGCCTGGTGAGCTCTCCCGCCACGCTCAAGCAGTGAGGGAAAGGAAAGGGATCTCTGCTGATGGAAGGCGTGAAATAGCTGAATGTCTGGGTCTAGGAATGAAAACTTTTGTATATCATGAAAGATGAAGCTTAAAGGAACAGGCCACCGTTTTTACATACTGAGAATTTTTTTGTTGGGTATTCAACTCATTTTTGTAATTTTTTTGTCAAATTTTTGTCAAATTTTTGTCAAATTTTTGTCGTTTTTTTGTCATTTTTTTCACATTTTTTTGTAATTTTTTTGTAAATTTTTTGTCAATTTTTTTTCGTTTTTTTTTTTTTCATTTTTTTATCAAATTTTTGTCATTTTTTTGTCAATTTTTTATCAATTTTGTATCAATTTTTTGTCATTTTTTTATCAATTTTTTATCAAATTTTTGTCATTTTTTTGTCAAATTTTTGTCAATTTTTTGTCATTTTTTTGTCGATTTTTTATCAATTTTTTGTAAATTATTGTCAAATTTTTGTCGTTTTTTTGTCATTTTTTATCAAATTTTTGTCAATTTTTTGTCATTTTTTTGTCAATTTTTTGTTGTTTTTTTGTCAATTTTTTGTAAATTTTTGTCACATTTTTGTCGTTTTTTTGTCATTTTTTTGTCATCTTTTTGTCAATTTTTTATCAATTTTTTGTCATTTTTTTGTCAATTTTTTGTCGTTTTTTTGTCGTTTTTTTGTCATTTTTTATCAATTTTTTGTCATTTTTTAGTCAATTTTGTGTCATTTTTTTGTCAATTTTTTCTTTTTTTTTGTCAATTTTTTGTCTTTTTTTTGTCCATTTTTTGTAATTTTTTGTCAATTTTTTCATTTTTTTGGTCAATTTTTTGTCAATTTTTTGGTCGTTTTTGGTCAATTTTTTATCAAATTTTTGTCATTTTTTAGTCCATTTTGTCTTTTTAAAAAAAAAAAAATTATTTATTTTTTTGTCCATTTTTTGTCACATTTCCATCATTGTTTTCGTCTCAGTTTTGTTGCGTTGAAATAGCTGACATCCTGCAAAGAAATCCAAGCAGAAACTGTCCAAACACTCACAAGTTTAACCTCTTAACTCCCGCCTGAACCGAGAGGATCTTTTTCCTCACGTCATCAGATTTTTTTCCATCATTTTTTTGTTGGGTTTCAACTCATTGTTGTAACTTTTTTGTAATTTTTTTGTCAAATTTTTATCACATTTTCGTATTTTTTTGTCAATTTTTTGTTATTTTTTAGTCATTTTTTTCTTCACATTTTTTTGTCAATTTTTTGTCATTTTTTTGTCCAATTTTTAGTCGTTTTTTTGTCTTTTTGTCTTTTTTTTGTCCAATTTGTATCAAATTTTTGTTATTTTTTTGTCAATTTTTTGTCAATTTTTTGTCAATTTTTTCATGTTTTTTTCATTTTTTTGGTCATTTTTTGTCAATTTTCTATCAATTTTTTGTCATTTTTTGTCAAATTTTTGTCGTTTTTTTGTCAATTTTTTATCACATTTTTGTCTTTTTTTTGTCAATTTGTTGTCGTTTTTTTGTCAATTTTTTATCAAATTTTTGTCTTTTATTTGTCAATTTTTTGAAATTTTTTGTAAAATTTTTCATTTTTTTTGTCAAATTTTTGTCAATTTTTTTGTCGGTTTTTTGTCATTTTTTTGTCAATTTTTTGTCAATTTTTTGTCAATTTTTTCGTGTTTTTTTTTGTCATTTTTTGGTCATTTTTTGTCCATTTTTTATAAATTTTTTGTCAATTTTTTGTCAATTTTTTGTCAATTTTTTGTAAATTATATCATGTTTTTTTCATTTTTTTGGTCATTTTTTGTCCATTTTTTATAAATTTTTTGTCATTTTTTATCACATTTTTGTCTTTTTTTTGTCAATTTTTTGTCTTTTTTTTGTCAATTTTTTATCAAATTTTTGTCTTTTATTTGTAAATTTTTTGTCGTTTTTTTGTCAAATTTTAATCAAATTTTAGTAATTTTTTGTAATTTTTTTGTAATTTTTTGGTCAAATTTTAATCATTTTTGTCAAATTTTTGTCCATTTTTTGTCATTTTTTTTGGTCATTTCTTTTCACATTTTTTGTCGTTTTTTTATCAATTTTTTGTCAAAATTTTGTCGTTTTTTAATCAAATTTTTGTCACATTTCCATCATTGTTTTCGTCTCAGTTTTGTCGCTATTTTCACACCTTTTTTCCAGAAGCTTTTGGATTGGGGTAAAGCCAAACTGGAGAAAATGTGCTCGGTTCAGGCGGGAGTTAAGGGGTTTAATGGATTTAAGAATTCTGAAGCTGCTCAAAGAAGCTCCTATGGTCAAACATAACTTCACCTATTGATATGTTTTTGATTGAAATAGCTTTGTTTTAATGTGACTCCCTGTACCTGTACCTTTACTTTTACCTGTACTTCCATTTTTTCCATGTTTTTTTCATTTGTTTTGTAATTTTTTGTCAATTTTTTGTCGTTTTTTTGTCAATTTTTTGTCAATTTTTTCAAGTTTTTTTCTTTTTTTTTGTCATTTTTTGTCCATTTTTTTTTATCATTTTTTGTCATTTTTTGTCAATTTTTTGTCGTTTTTTTGGTCAATTTTTTGTCAATTTTTTATTGTTTTTTTGTCCATTTTTATCAATTTTTTGTCTTTTTTTGTCATTTTTTTGTCGTTTTTTTGGTCAATTTTTTGTCCATTTTTTATTGTTTTTTTCTTTTTTTTGGTCAATTTTTGTCCATTTTTTATCGATTTTTTGTAATTTTTTGTCTTTTTTTGTAAATTTTTTGTCAATTTTTTCATGTTTTTTTCTTTTTTTTTGGTCATTTTTTGTCCATTTTTTATCAATTTTTTGTCATTTTTTGTCAATTTTTTGTCGTTTTTTTGTCGTTTTTTTGGTCAATTTTTTGTCCATTTTTTATCGTTTTTTTGTCCATTTTTATCAAATTTTTGTCTTTTTTTGTCAATTTTTTTCATTTTTTTTCATTTTTTTGTCGTTTTTTTGTCTTTTTTTCCCCTTTTTTTCCCTTTTTTTTGTCCATTTTTTGTCACATTTCCATCATTGTTTTCATCTCAGTTCTTTCGCTATTTTCACACCTTTTTCCCAGAAGCTTTTGGATTGGGGTAAAGCCAAACTGTACCTGTACCTGTACCTTTACTTTTACCTGTACTTTTACCTGTACTTTTACCTGTACTTTTACCTGTACTTTTACCTGTACTTTTACCTGTACTTTTACCTGTACTTTTACCTGTACTTTTACCTGTACCTGTGTCGTTTCAGGTGAACAAGGCGTGTCCGAACTACTTCATCCCTCAGTGCAACATGCTGGAGCAGCTGTCGGACGAGGCGGCCGTCCTCCACGCCCGTAAGCTGTGCTCGGTGCGCTCCGACCCGCTGGAGCACCTGCGCTCCGCCATCGAGCACGCCAAGGCCACCTACAGGCTGACGGTGGAGGTGCAGTGGCGGGGCTCCGCGGCCGCCAACCCGCCCTCGCCCCAGTCCGACTCCGGCGGCGACTCGCAGCCCGACGACCGGCTCGCCAAGAAGCTCCAGCAGCTGGTGACGGAGAACCCCGGCAAGTCCATCAGCGTGTTCATCAACCCGGACGACGTGACGCGGCCGCACTTCCGCATCGACGACAAGTTCTTCTGAGAAAGTCACGGACAAGTTCTTCTGAGAAAGTCACGGACAAGTTCTTCTGAGAAAGTCACGGACAAGTTCTTGGAAAGTCACGGACACGTTCTTCTGAGAAAGTCACGGGAAAGTCACGGACACGTTCTTCTGAAACGCCACGGACACGTTCTTCTGAAACGCCGCGGACACGTTCTTCTGAAACGCCGCGGACACGTTCTTCTGAAACGCCGCGGGGAAAGTCACGGACACGTTCTTCTGAAACGCCGCGGGGAAAGTCACGGTTCTTCTGAGGGACCGTCTTTCCCCAACGCTCCGGGTCGCTCCGTCCTGAGTCGAGTTTTATCGTAGTTAAAGCGGCTCCGCCTCCTCTCCAGAGGCTCCGCCCTCTTCCCCCTCCCCACAAACACAGGTCGAGTTTCCACATCAGAAAGAGTAAATGGTAAATCCTTTATTTTAAATGTCACCTAACCCTAACCTGGACGGCAGCCCCTGATTATGGACGGGGGCGGAGCCGGGTAGAGCTTAAGGCGGGGCCAACAGGGATAAAGGGGAGGTCCCACAGCAGGACTTTAACGGTACTAAAGTGTGTGTCGTCCAGACCCAGAAAAACTGGACGATAATCAGATTAAAAACATGAACGATATTGGATCATCTCCAATGTCAACAAATAAATATTATAATAAAAAAACCTCTTTCATTAGGTTTAGTTAGGTTTGGTTTCCCCCGCGGCGTTTAGCCCCCACGGCGTGGTTTAGTGTCTCCTCGCGGTGCCGTGGTTTAGCCCCCGCGGCGCTTAGCCCCCGCGGCGCTTAGCCCCCGCGGCGCTTTAGCCCCCGCGGCGCTTTAGCCCCCGCGGCGTGGTTTAGGTTCTTGCGGTGGTTTAGGTTCTTGCGGTGGTTTAGGTTCTCGCGGTGGTTTAGCTTCTCGCGGTGGTTTAGCTTCTCGCGGTGGTTTAGCTTCTCGCGGTGGTTTAGCTTCTCGCGGTGGTTTAGCTTCTCGCGGTGGCTTAGCTTCTCGCGGTGGTTTAGCTTCTCGCGGTGGTTTAGCTTCTCGCGGTGGTTTAGCTTCTCGCGGTGGTTTAGCTTCTCGCGGTGGTTTAGCTTCTCGCGGTGGTTTAGCTTCTCGCGGTGGTTTAGCTCCTCGCGGTGGTTTAGCTTCTCGCGGTGGTTTAGCTTCTCGCGGTGGTTTAGCTTCTCGCGGTGGTTTAGCTTCTCGCGGTGGTTTAGCTTCTCGCGGTGGTTTAGCTTCTCGCGGTGGTTTAGCTTCTCGTGGTGGTTTAGCTTCTCGCGGTGGTTTTAGGTTCTCGCGGTGGTTTAGGTCCTCGCGGTGGTTTAGCTTCTCGCGGTGGTTTAGCTTCTCGCGGTGGCTTAGGTTCTCGCGGTGGTTTTAGGTTCTCGCGGTGGTTTAGCTTCTCGCGGTGGTTTAGCTTCTCGCGGTGGTTTAGCTTCTCGCGGTGGTTTAGCTTCTCGCGGTGGTTTAGGTTCTCGCGGTGGTTTAGCTTCTCGCGGTGGTTTAGCTTCTCGCGGTGGTTTAGCTTCTCGCGGTGGTTTAGCTTCTCGCTGTGGTTTAGGTCCTCGCGGTGGTTTAGCTTCTCGCGGTGGTTTAGCTTCTCGCGGTGGTTTAGCTTCTCGCGGTGGTTTAGCTTCTCGCGGTGGTTTAGCTTCTCGCGGTGGCTTAGCTTCTCGCGGTGGTTTAGCTCCTCGCGGTGGTTTAGCTTCTCGCGGTGGTTTAGCTTCTCGCGGTGGTTTAGCTTCTCGCGGTGGTTTAGCTTCTCGCGGTGGTTTAGCTTCTCGCGGTGGTTTAGCTTCTCGCGGTGGTTTAGCTTCTCGCGGTGGTTTAGCTTCTCGCGGTGGTTTAGCTTCTCGTGGTGGTTTAGCTTCTCGCGGTGGTTTTAGGTTCTCGCGGTGGTTTAGGTCCTCGCGGTGGTTTAGCTTCTCGCGGTGGTTTAGCTTCTCGCGGTGGTTTTAGGTTCTCGCGGTGGTTTAGCTTCTCGCGGTGGTTTAGCTTCTCGCGGTGGTTTAGCTTCTCGCGGTGGTTTAGCTTCTCGCGGTGGTTTAGGTTCTCGCGGTGGTTTAGCTTCTCGCGGTGGTTTAGCTTCTCGCGGTGGTTTAGCTTCTCGCGGTGGTTTAGCTTCTCGCTGTGGTTTAGGTCCTCGCGGTGGTTTAGCTTCTCGCGGTGGTTTAGCTTCTCGCGGTGGTTTAGCTTCTCGCGGTGGTTTAGCTTCTCGCGGTGGTTTAGCTTCTCGCGGTGGTTTAGCTTCTCGTGGTGGTTTAGCTTCTCGCGGTGGTTTTAGGTTCTCGCGGTGGTTTAGGTCCTCGCGGTGGTTTAGCTTCTCGCGGTGGTTTGGCTTCTCGCGGTGGTTTTAGGTTCTCGCGGTGGTTTAGCTTCTCGCGGTGGTTTAGCTTCTCGCGGTGGTTTAGCTTCTCGCGGTGGTTTAGCTTCTCGCTGTGGTTTTAGGTTCTCGCGGTGGTTTTAGGTTCTCGCGGTGGTTTTAGGTTCTCGCGGTGGTTTTAGGTTCTCGCGGTGGTTTAGCTTCTCGCGGTGGTTTAGGTTCTCGCGGTGGTTTAGCTTCTCGCGGTGGTTTAGCTTCTCGCGGTGGTTTAGCTTCTCGCGGTGGTTTAGCTTCTCGCGGTGGTTTTAGGTTCTCGCGGTGGTTTAGCTTCTCGCGGTGGTTTAGCTTCTCGCGGTGGTTTAGCTTCTCGCGGTGGTTTAGCTTCTCGCGGTGGTTTAGGTTCTCGCGGTGGTTTAGCTTCTCGCGGTGGTTTAGGTTCTCGCGGTGGTTTAGCTTCTCGCGGCGGTTTAGCTTCTCGCGGTGGTTTAGGTCCTCGCGGTGGCTTAGCTTCTCGCGGTGGTTTAGCTTCTCGCGGTGGTTTAGCTTCTCGCGGTGGTTTAGCTTCTCGCGGTGGTTTAGCTTCTCGCGGTGGCTTAGCTTCTCGCGGTGGCTTAGCTTCTCGCGGTGGTTTAGGTTCTCGCGGTGGTTTAGCTTCTCGCGGTGGTTTAGCTTCTCGCGGTGGTTTAGCTTCTCGCGGCGGTTTAGCTTCTCGCGGTGGTTTAGCTTCTCGCGGTGGTTTAGGTCCTCGCGGTGGTTTAGCTTCTCGCGGTGGTTTAGCTTCTCGCGGTGGCTTAGCTTCTCGCGGTGGCTTAGCTTCTCACGGTGGTTTAGCTTCTCGCGGTGGTTTAGCTTCTCGCGGTGCTGTAGGTTTAGGTTCTCGCGGTGGTTTAGCTCCTCGCGGTGGTTTAGCTTCTCGCGGTGGTTTAGGTCCTCGCGGTGGTTTAGCTTCTCGCGGTGGTTTAGCTTCTCGCGGTGGTTTAGCTTCTCGCGGTGGTTTAGCTTCTCGCGGTGGTTTAGGTCCTCGCGGTGGTTTAGGTTCTCGCACAGATGTATTTTTGTAGCCGCTCCTCACTGTGTGCCCGGTGTTCACCCCGACCAGGCCTTTTCTCTGAACGTTTCTCGTCTGTACATTTGTGAATATCGTGTTTTTTGCACCGAATGTGACGGTTTTGTGACGCGGCTCAGGCAGAAAACAAAACATGCTCAACGGTCAAAGGCAGGTTTAGGCTTTTACCTTTTGCCTTAAAGGGGGGTGTTCGGCAAAATTGACTTTTTCAAGCTTTCCATCCTGTTATTCTGTCACTCCCTCATTAAAAACATGGCTGAAGTGTTGCCTTGGCACATTCACGTATTTCTGAGTAATCTGTAAAAACTCTGATGGCGGCCATTTTGAGTAATCTGTAAAAACTCTGATGGCGGCCATTTTGAGTAATCTGTATTAACTCTGACGGCGGCCATTTTGAGTCATCTGTATGAACTCTGACGGCGGCCATTTTGAGTAATCTGTATAAACTCTGACGGCGGCCATTTTGACTCATCTGTATGAACTCTGACGGCGGCCATTTTAGGGATAGGTTTGCCTGAGTCCTCCTAGGAACGCCCCCACCTCCTGGAGACGCCTCCGAGCTTTCGTCACCAGCCGAGTAACCGAGTGACCAACCCCCTCCCCACTGATGCCACAGACAGCGTGTGGAGGGGGCGTGTCTAAAGGCTCAGAGGTTCTTAACCCCTTAACTCCCACCTGAACCGAGCACATTTTCTCCAGTTTGGTTTTACCCCAATCCAAAAGCTTCTGGACAAAAAGGTGAGAAAATAGCGACAGAACTGAGACGAAAACACTGAAGATGTGACAAAAAAAGTGAGAAAACTTAGAGAAAACGAAGACAAAAAACGGACAAAAATGTGAGAAAAATGTGACAAAAAATGATGAAAAAATTACAAAAAAATTACGAAAAAAAGATGAAGAAATGGCAAAAATGTCACAAAAAATTGAACAAAAAATTGACAGAAATGTGACAAAAAAGGCCAAAAAAAAAAAGACAAAGTGACAAAAACTGACGAAAAATGTACAAATAATTGATGAAAAATTGATGAAAAATGACGGAAAATTTACAAAAAATTGACGAAAAAAAGATGAAGAAATGGCAAAAATGTGACAAAAAATGTGACATAAAAAATGGACCAAAAAATGACAGAAAGTGACAAAAACTGACGAAAAATTAACAAATAATTGATGAAAAAATGGACAAAAAAAAAAAAAAACAAAGTGAGAAAAATGTGACAAAAAATGACGGATAATTTACAAAAAAATGACGAAAAAAATGACAAAAATGTCACAAAAAAAGACAGAAAGTGACAAAAACTGACGAAAAATGTACAAATAATTGATGAAAAATTGATGAAAAAATGATGAACATGTGACAAGAAAGTGAAAGAAAATGCACTATTTGACAAAAAAATTACGAAAATGAGTTGAATACATGAAGAAAAAGATCCATTCAGATGAGTTTTGTAGGTCTTTCAAATGAGGCGTCACACTGGCCTACAGGATTTGGGTAAAGCTGAACTGGAGAAAATGCTCTCGGTTCAGGCGGGAGTTCAGAGGTTCTTAAAGAGACAGAGGCCGATTTCAAGACATTCACTACAGCCATTTTGAGAGAGACATTTTATACAAGGCAGAGACTGAAAAAAGCAGAACACCCCCTCTTTAAACAAGCACATTCTCTCCAGCTTTACCCAAACCTGAAGCCTCCCGACTGAAGAGCCTCATTTGAAAGCTAAGACCTTCAAAACTGATGCATTTGTTTCTTCTTGTTCTTGTGGCGTTTTCGATTTGGGTAAAGCCTCAGGTTCAGGGCGGGGTTAAAGCGACGCCGTTGAGCTTGAGGGTTCTGTCTGAGCGCGTTGCCGCGGTAACGGAAACGCCGCTCACTCTTAAAGCTGCACCTTTTATGTCTGACATGTTTAATGTGAAAGTCCCGGAGTCAAACCTGTGACAAACCTGAGTTATTTTACTTTAAATGTGAATCTGTGTCTGAGCCACAGGACGAGTTACTGACACACACGCACACTAACACACTAACACACACACAAACAAACAGACACACACACACACACTCTAATAATTAAACCTCTGATGTGAATGAGCGCCTCCTGTGGCTGAAACGACTCATTTGTTTTTGCTGCTTTTTTCTCCATAAGATACGAGGGTCATGTGACCGAGGGTCATGTGACCGAGGGTCATGTGACCCCTGACCTGCTGATGTAAATAAAGTTAATAAAGAAATTTTACTCTGAAACTGTTTTTATCACACTTGACTTTCACTGGACTCAAAGAGTAAAGGAAACATCTGTAACATCTGTAACATCTGTAACATCTGCACAATAATGAAGTATTAAGACAGAGCTGCTCGCTGACCCTCAGACCCTGAGTCTCCTAAGAGCTTAAAAGGAATCAGTTATTTTTGCAGAAGTCAGATATATCATTACAGATACTCACTGTGGGTCTTCGGTCCACCCTGTGTGGATATGACGTCTTTCCCCTCAATGTTTTCCCCTCATGTCTGAAGGAGAATCTATGCAGAAACAAGGCTTTAACAAAAGGTAAAGCATCAAAACTAATCTCCGAGCAAACAGTTCACAACTCACACAAAGGTTCCTTCACCAGGAGCAAGTCCCGTTGGCTCCAGTGTCCTCGTCTGCAGCTCCTCACTGTTCATGAGCAGCTCCTCACTGTTCATGAGCAGCTCCTTCCTGTACTTACCTTATTACCTCAGATTGTGGTCTTCCTCTCCTCCAGGCTCCTCAATGTGGCCTTTCTGGCTGTGTGAGACACTGTTGAGAAGAAGCCGCTGGTTTTACACTCTGGTGATTCTATCTAAGATTAGTACTATAAATATTTCAAAATGGATGGATGTAACACAGCTTCACTGGAGGATAATGAGTTCATAATGGAGGCTGTGAAATGGCACCAAGATCAGAACGAAGTCTTTAGTTTAAATTACAACATTTTTTCTGTCATCTTTTTAAATTTAACATTAACGTTCAGTATTCTCAATTTCTCATCCAACACATTCCCAGTGCTTGCAGCCACATGTGTTCAATACCCTGCTAATCTTTCAGAAGAAAAGGATGTTTATGTGCTGTATATGGTAAACAATACATTAGGGCTGTGCAATTAATCGAAATTCGATTACGATTTCGATTACAACAGTAAACGATTACAAAATTAGCATAATCGCAAAAAATCGATTATGATTTTTTTTTTTTCAAATTTATTTTTTCCAATTTTTTTTCAAATTTTAAATTTTGGGATTTTTGTCATTTTTTTGCTGGATTTTTGTCTTTTTTTGATGGATTTTTGTCTTTTTTTTATGGATTTTTGTCTTTTTTTGATGGATTTTTGTCTTTTTTTTAATGGATTTTTGTCTTTTTTTGATGGATTTTTGTCTTTTTTTGATGGATTTTTGTCTTTTTTTTATGGATTTTTGTCTTTTTTTGCTGGATTTTTGTCTTTTTTTGATGGATTTTTGTCACTTTTTTGCTGGATTTTTGTAATTTTTTTGCTGGATTTTTGTAATTTTTTGCTGGATTTTTGTCTTTTTTTTGATGGATTTTTGTCACTTTTTGCTGGAACATTTTTTTAAAGGCAACAAATAATCGTTTGAATAATCGTGATTTCAATTATGACAAAAAAAATCGTGATTATTATTTTTTCAATAATCGAGCAGCCCTACAATACATTACTTTGTAGTGTGTTGAAAATCACCTCTGTCTGGCTCTTCTCCCTCATCTGCAGTGGTGTCACCTCTTCTTCCCTGCACACCACTTCCTGTCTGCCAGTGCCCTGTTAAAACACAAATATGGTGAAGCTGTGGCTCATTAGACAGATTAATAGTATTTTGCATAGAACACACCCAAAGCCCTTCGTAAGATAAGAATAATCATTACATTCTAAAAACACCAACCAACAAGATAAAAATCTAAAGGCAGATGATCCAAACATCTGTTGGGACATTAATACTTTTTCCCTCCCAATGCACGGCCTTACAAACGGCCAGAAAGGCTGATTTAAAGGAACAGGCCAGCGTTTTTCCATACTGAGATATGTTCTTACCTGAGCTGTGACGAGTTCTTTAGGACCTGTCTGATCTTCAGTCACGTAAACACAGCGCAGACACACAATTAAACAATGTGGATTTTCTAAGCGGATAAAAGGGGGGACTATATTGTAAGGCGTAATAATACCAGGAGTAGTTTGGCATCCGCACAGTAATCTTCACTTTACTGTGCAGATGCCAAGCTTCTATCTTGACCTGTTTTGGAGCTATAGAGGAGAGAGGGAGAGGCTAAATGCTAACGCCGTCTGTGCTGTGTTTACGTGACTGAAGATCAGACAGGTCCTAAAGAACTCGTCACAGCTCAGGTAAGAACATGTCTCAGTATGGAAAAACACCGGCCTGTTCCTTTAAATCAGTATGACAAAAATATGATTGAACTTACTTTCCTAAATGGTCACTTCTTTATTGGACACTAGTTTTGACACTTCTTTACTGGACACTAGTTTTGACACTTCTTTATTGGACACTAGTTTTGACACTTCTTTATTGGACACTAGTTTTGACACTTCTTTATTGGACACTAGTTTTGACACTTCTTTACTGGACACTTCTTTATTGGACACTTCTTTATTGAACACTAGTTTTGACACTTCTTTACTGGACACTTCTTTATTGGACACTTCTTTATTGGACACTTCTTTACTGGACACTTCTTTATTGGACACTAGTTTTTGACACTTCTTTACTGGACACTTCTTTATTGGACACTAGTTTTTGACACTTCTTTATTGGACACTTCTTTATTGGACACTTCTTTATTGGACACTTCTTTATTGGACACTTCTTTACTGGACACTAGTTTTGGACACTTCTTCATTGGACACTTCTTTATTGGACACTCGTTTTGGACACTTCTTTACTGGACACTAGTTTTGACACTTCTTTATTGGACACTTCTTCATTGGACACTTCTTTATTGGACACTCGTTTTGGACACTTCTTTACTGGACACTTCTTTATTGGACACTTCTTTATTGGACACTTCTTTACTGGACACTTCTTTATTGGACACTAGTTTTTGACACTTCTTTACTGGACACTTCTTTATTGGACACTAGTTTTTGACACTTCTTTATTGGACACTTCTTTATTGGACACTTCTTTATTGGACACTTCTTTATTGGACACTTCTTTACTGGACACTAGTTTTGGACACTTCTTCATTGGACACTTCTTTATTGGACACTCGTTTTGGACACTTCTTTACTGGACACTAGTTTTGACACTTCTTTATTGGACACTTCTTCATTGGACACTTCTTTATTGGACACTCGTTTTGGACACTTCTTTACTGGACACTAGTTTTGACACTTCTTTATTGGACACTTCTTTATTGGACACTAGTTTTTGACACTTCTTTACTGGACACTAGTTTTGGACACTTCTTTATTGGACACTTCTTTATTGGACACTTCTTTATTGGACAGTAGTTTTGGACACTTCTTTATTGGACAGTAGTTTTTGACACTTCTTTACTGGACACTAGTTTTTGACACTTCTTTACTGGACACTAGTTTTGACACTTCTTTATTGGACACTTCTTTATTGGACACTAGTTTTGACACTTCTTTATTGAACACTTCTTTATTGGACACTTCTTTATTGGACACTAGTTTTGACACTTCTTTACTGGACACTTCTTTATTGGACACTTCTTTATTGGACACTAGTTTTGACACTTCTTTATTGGACACTTCTTTATTGGACACTTCTTTACTGGACACTTCTTTATTGGACACTAGTTTTTGACACTTCTTTACTGGACACTTCTTTATTGGACACTAGTTTTTGACACTTCTTTATTGGACACTTCTTTATTGGACACTTCTTTATTGGACACTAGTTTTGGACACTTCTTCATTGGACACTTCTTTATTGGACACTAGTTTTGGACACTTCTTCATTGGACACTTCTTCATTGGACACTTCTTCATTGGACACTTCTTTATTGGACACTTCTTTACTGGACACTAGTTTTGGACACTTCTTCATTGGACACTTCTTTATTGGACACTAGTTTTTGACACTTCTTTATTGGACACTAGTTTTTGACACTTCTTTACTGGACACTCGTTTTGGACACTTCTTTACTGGACACTAGTTTTGACACTTCTTTATTGGACACTTCTTTATTGGACACTAGTTTTTGACACTTCTTTACTGGACACTAGTTTTGGACACTTCTTTATTGGACACTTCTTTATTGGACACTTCTTTATTGGACAGTAGTTTTGGACACTTCTTTATTGGACAGTAGTTTTTGACACTTCTTTACTGGACACTAGTTTTTGACACTTCTTTACTGGACACTAGTTTTGACACTTCTTTATTGGACACTTCTTTATTGGACACTAGTTTTGACACTTCTTTATTGAACACTTCTTTATTGGACACTTCTTTATTGGACACTAGTTTTGACACTTCTTTACTGGACACTTCTTTATTGGACACTTCTTTATTGGACACTAGTTTTGACACTTCTTTACTGGACACTAGTTTTTGACACTTCTTTATTGGACACTAGTTTTGGACACTTCTTTATTGGACACTTCTTTATTGAACACTTCTTTATTGGACACTAGTTTTGACACTTCTTTATTGGACACTAGTTTTGACACTTCTTTATTGGACACTAGTTTTGGACACTTCTTTATTGGACACTTCTTTATTGAACACTTCTTTATTGGACACTAGTTTTTGACACTTCTTTATTGGACACTAGTTTTGGACACTTCTTTATTGGACACTTCTTTATTGAACACTTCTTTATTGGACACTAGTTTTGACACTTCTTTATTGGACACTAGTTTTGACACTTCTTTATTGGACACTAGTTTTGACACTTCTTTATTGGACACTAGTTTTGACACTTCTTTATTGGACACTTCTTTATTGGACACTAGTTTTTGACACTTCTTTACTGGACACTTCTTTATTGGACACTAGTTTTGACACTTCTTTATTGGACACTTCTTTATTGGACACTAGTTTTTGACACTTCTTTACTGGACACTTCTTTATTGGACACTAGTTTTGACACTTCTTTATTGGACACTTCTTTATTGGACACTAGTTTTTGACACTTCTTTACTGGACACTAGTTTTTGACACTTCTTTACTGGACACTAGTTTTGACACTTCTTTATTGGACACTAGTTTTGACACTTCTTTACTGGACACTAGTTTTGACACTTCTTTATTTGACACTTCTTTACTGGACACTAGTTTTGAAGCACTAGAAGAGGGTTACCTCAAGGAATCACTCACCCATTCACATTCATACACCTGTGTTTGCAGACACTGGAGGCCAGGTGGGGGAAGTGTTTTGCCCAACGACACAATGACAGTGGCACCTGTCCGAATGGATCTGAACACATAAAACAAAACAGGCTGATACAGTATACAACAACCCTTTAGTTTTATTTTTCATTTTTTTTACTTGCCTCAAATTGACATCCTCCCTGGTCCTCATCCCTCAGATCCTCCCAAAAGCAAATATAGACATTATTAAAAGTAAAAGTAAAATGCATTATTAATATTATCATGCTGTTTTGTAAATGACATGACTCAGTCCAAATGTTTAAATAGAAGGCTATGCAGCACAATTTAGTGGCAAACTAATTTTAATAATATATATATATATATATTATAAAAGTATAATACTGTAATTACAGTGTACAGTCTAATCCACTGTATAAATCCACCGACACGTCTCTGTTTCTAATGAACTGAGGTCTCGGTTGTTCCGCCTCCGCAGCGGCGCGTGGTGAGTCCCTGTCAATCACGCGCTGTCCCTCACAGGCTCCTCCCCCTCCTCTCCTCCCCTGTGACGTCACCGCGCTCCTCACCGTCAGGGCGCGCGCTGCAGCAGCACAGACGCATCAGCGCTTTTCATCGGGACCTGAGCCGCCGCTTCCTCCGCTTGTGCCCCGGCCCCACCGCGCCCTCCACGGCCCCTCCGCGGCCCCTCCACGGCCCCCACTGCAGCCTCCTCTCGCCCGGGACCCACCGCACCCTCCGCGGCCTGGATGAGCAGCTAGAGCCCCCTCCTCCGCAGCACCCCGATCCGCCCCTGGAGCAGCGCAGGAGAGCATGGAGAGCAAGGAGAAGACGCCGTCAGGTAAGAGGCTCCTGCGGGGACACGGGGGGGTCCGGGGGGGTCCGGGGGCGGGGGGCTGTGAGGCGGGGACAGCGCTGATGCGAGGCCCGCCGGGGGGGGGGGAGAGGCTGCGGAGCGCGGAGGGTGGTTCCGCCCCGGTGGATCATGTGGATGTGTGCGTGTGTGATGCAGCAAAACAACGGCGGGTTTGGGAGAGACGGAGCGGAGACCGAGGGAGGGGGGGCGGGGGTGGGACTGGGGGGGGCCCGGGCACTGCGGGGGAGCCGGGACCAGGCCTGGGCCAGACCCGGAGCCGCTGCGTCTGGGCGTGTGATGTAAGGGCCAGAGGAACCAGCTCCAGACAGACCCGTGTGGAGACTCCTGAACCCAGCACGCTCTCCACAGTCTGGCTTTACCCAAATCTAAAAAGCCTCTGGAAAAAGTCATAAAATACAACTAAGAGAGACAAAAACATAAAAAAAAAGCTGTGAAAAGGAGCCGGAAAAGCAAAAGAAAAACAGGAAAGTTCCGTCAGTTTTCCTCGACTCTGTCCCGGTCCAGACGGTTTTAGATTTGGGTAAAGCTGGTCTGTTTGTTGCTCGTGGTGAAGTGTGTGGGTTTCCGTTGTTTCCGGGGGTTTCCGTTGTTTCCGGGGGTTTCCGTTGTTTCCGGGGGTTTCCGTTGTTTCCGGGGGTTTCCGTTGTTTACGGCGGAGCTGGAGTCGCATCGATTTTTAGATCAGATTCTCTCGGCTCTGGAGGAACTCGATCCGGTCCCAGAGGAGGCGGGACCTGACAGGCGGGCGGAGCTACAGGTGGAGCTAGAGGCGGAGCTACAGGTGGAGCTAGAGGCGGAGCTACAGGCGGAGCTAGAGGCGGAGCTACAGGGGACGTACAGTGTTTTCATGGACCTTCTCAGAGCACTATTGGTTCTCCAGCTCTTCCTCTGACCCTGAACTGTCAGATTGTATATTAGTTTAATAAGTTTATTGCTGGGGGGCCCCTTGAGATGGGGGGGGTCCATTAACACAAAACACAGTAAAAGACAAGATACAGACGGGACAAAGCACACATTAGGACAGTCGCACAGACAAAACAAACTCCTCCAAGATACTGAGACAACATGTACAAAATAAAATAGAAATACATAAATAAAAAACAGCAACAGAAATATCATCAAAAGGAAACAATTCCAAGAGCTGAGGTAAAAGTACAAGATTACAAACACACTTAAAGACGTAAACCAGGTGTTTTTAGGTGAGAAAATGAGGAGGCAATGTTAAAGAATGAGTGGATGAAGGTGAACTGTTCCAATCGATACAGACGCATCTCGTCATAGAAGGGGGCGTGGCTTCGCCGAGGGGGAAAATAGAATCTTTTGGGAAGCACAATATTTCCCTCTTTTTATCCATTTTCTGGTGGAATATCAACTTATTTATCACATGAATAAAGTCAAGTGTAAATCAGGCCCATATGGATATTTTCTCACAGCAGATTGTTCAGTAGAAGTGAAAAAACGGCCGTTGTAGCAAGCGCTAGCTAACCGTTAGCATTAGCCCGATGCTAACATGTAGCATGAGGTTAGCATCCTCCGTTATTCATGTATTTATGGGCTGTTGAACCACTTTGCTCCTCCCCATGTCTTTGTATCTTTATTTAGTAGAAACTATTTTCATAATTCAGCGTTTGTTACAGTAGTTTTTGAATAATTAGAGAAAATTTACATTTTTCTCCAAATTGTTTTCCCCCTTAACTGTTTTCAAAAATGACCATATATGGGCGACTCCAGAGATGCGTCTGTATCTATAGTTTGGCTGCGAGTTTTTCAAACAAAATGCAGTGATGGTTCTGTATAGATACAGACGCATCTCTGGAATCGCCCATATATGGTCATTTTTGAAAACAGTTAAGGGGGAAAACAATTTTTTTAATTTTTTTATTTTCTCTAATTATTCAAAAACTACTGTAACAAACGCTGAATTATGAAAATAGTTTCTACTAAATAAAGATACAAAGACATGGGGAGGAGCAAAGTGGTTCAACATAGGGCTGCTCGATTATTGAAAAAATAATAATCACGATTATTTTTGTCATAATTGAAATCACGATTATTCACACGATTATTTGTTGCCTTTAAAAAAAATCCATCAAAAAAAAAGACAAAACTCCAGCAAAAAAGTGACAAAAATCCAGCAAAAAAGTGACAAAAATCCAGCAAAAAAGTGACAAAAATCCAGCAAAAAAGTGACAAAACTCCAGCAAAAAAGTGACAAAAATCCAGCAAAAAAGTGACAAAAATCCCAAAATTAAAAAAATTAAAAATGTGGAAAAAAAAATGTTTTTTTTTTTTTTTAAATAGAAAAAAAATATTACATCGATTTTTTGCGATTATGCTAATTTTGTCATCGAAATCGTAATCGAATTTCGATTAATTGCACAGCCCTAGTTCAACAGCCCATAAATACATAAATAACGGAGAATGCTAACATGATGCTACGTGTTAGCATCGGGCTAATGCTAACGGTTAGCTTGCTACAACTGCAGTTTTTTCACTTCTACTGAACAATCTGCTGTGAGAAAATATCCATATGGGCCTGATTTACACCTGACTTTATTTATGTGATAAATAAGTTCAGGAGGAGGAGGTGGAGGTGATCAGGAGGAGGAGGTGGAGGTGATCAGGAGGAGGTGGAGGTGATCAGGAGGTGGAGGAGGTGATCAGGGAGGAGGAGGAGGTGATCAGACTCTCAGACTCTCAGACTCTCAGACTCTCAGGTCCATTATCTGGAGCTTCATCGATCGTGACAGGAACCACTCGATGGTTTAAGGGAAGTGCACTCAGACCAGGACTCAGACCTCACCCTGTGGGGACGGGGGGGGGGGGAGACCGTGGGGGAGGGGGGGGAGTAAAGTCATTTATTTGTGTGGCTCGAGCCGCTTGAGCCACAAATATGTTTCTTTTTTTCAACACATTCACTTAAACGACTGCATTTTCTCCGGTTCGGGTTTGACCCAAATCTAAAGCTCCTGGACTGCAGGGCTCACAGCCTGTAGGTCAGGAGTAAATGCCTCATTTGAAAGCTAAGGCCTGCAGAACTCACCTCAGCTTCTTCCTTGTTGCGTTTTGTGATGAAAACAGGACAAAACAAAACAAGGAAGAAGCTTTTGTCATAGCATTAGCATTAGCATTAGCATTTGTTTTTACACCCAGCGGAATGAAAAGGAAAAAAGAAATATAACAAAATAGAATATATCTTTGTGACTCAGATTTAGTCTGGTGTTGAGCCCAGGTCTCGTGGCCCCAGAGTCGGATCTTCTCGTCCCGACGTTCCTCCACAAAGTGTCAAATAACGGGACGTGACGAGGGTGGGGGGCCACTCCTCTGTACGAGTCCTGTTTCTGTGACTGAGAGTGAAGGGGAAGTCGATGATGATTAAACTTGCAGATGTTTGGGCGGGGCCGGGCGTGGGCCGGGTCTGGGCCGGGCGTGGGCCGGGTCTGGGACGGGTCTGGGCCGGATGAGGCTGAGAGCAGAGACACTAATGGACCATAATGGGCTTTTATCAGACTCACCTCAGGCTTTAATGGACACAACATAAAGCAGGAAGAGCAGCAGGAAGAGCTGAGTCAGGAGGAAACTGTGACTGTGGTAAAGCCTGCTGTTTGAGAGGAAAGATCTTCATGTTTCAGATCTTCATGTTTCAGACCTTCATGTTTCAGGTCTTCATGTTTCAGACCTTCATGTTTCAGACCTTCATGTTTCAGATCTTCATGTTTCAGATCTTCATGTTTCAGATCTTCATGTTTCAGATCTTCATGTTTCAGATCTTCATGTTTCAGACCTTCATGTTTCAGACCTTCATGTTTCAGACCTTCATGTTTCAGACCTTCATGTTTCAGATCTTCATGTTTCAGACCTTCATGTTTCAGATCTTCATGTTTCAGACCTTCATGTTTCAGATCTTCATGTTTCAGATCTTCATGTTTCAGACCTTCATGTTTCAGATCTTCATGTTTCAGAGCTTCATGTTTCAGATCTTCATGTTTCAGACCTTCATGTTTCAGACCTTCATGTTTCAGATCTTCATGTTTCAGATCTTCATGTTTCAGACCTTCATGTTTCAGATCTTCATGTTTCAGACCTTCATGTTTCAGACCTTCATGTTTCAGATCTTCATGTTTCAGACCTTCATGTTTCAGACCTTCATGTTTCAGACCTTCATGTTTCAGATCTTCATGTTTCAGACCTTCATGTTTCAGATCTTCATGTTTCAGACTTTCATGTATCAGACCTTCATGTTTCAGATCTTCATGTATCAGATCTTCATGTTTCAGGTCTTCATGTTTCAGATCTTCATGTTTCAGGTCTTCATGTTTCAGACCTTCATGTTTCAGATGTTCATGTTTCAGATCTTCATGTTTCAGATCTTCATGTTTCAGGTCTTCATGTTTCAGATCTTCATGTTTCAGGTCTTCATGTTTCAGATCTTCATGTTTCAGATCTTCATGTTTCAGATCTTCATGTTTCAGATCTTCATGTTTCAGATCTTCATGTTTCAGACCTTCATGTTTCAGATCTTCATGTTTCAGACCTTCATGTTTCAGACCTTCATGTTTCAGACTTTCATGTATCAGACCTTCATGTTTCAGATCTTCATGTATCAGATCTTCATGTTTCAGGTCTTCATGTTTCAGATCTTCATGTTTCAGGTCTTCATGTTTCAGATCTTCATGTTTCAGATCTTCATGTTTCAGATCTTCATGTTTCAGATCTTCATGTTTCAGATCTTCATGTTTCAGACCTTCATGTTTCAGATCTTCATGTTTCAGACCTTCATGTTTCAGACCTTCATGTTTCAGACCTTCATGTTTCAGACCTTCATGTTTCAGACCTTCATGTTTCAGGTCTTCATGTTTCAGACCTTCATGTTTCAGACCTTCATGTTTCAGATCTTCATGTTTCAGATCTTCATGTTTCAGATCTTCATGTTTCAGATCTTCATGTTTCAGACCTTCATGTTTCAGGTCTTCATGTTTCAGACCTTCATGTTTCAGGTCTTCATGTTTCAGACCTTCATGTTTCAGACCTTCATGTTTCAGATCTTCATGTTTCAGACCTTCATGTTTCAGATCTTCATGTTTCAGACCTTCATGTTTCAGACCTTCATGTTTCAGATCTTCATGTCTCAGATCTTCATGTTTCAGACCTTCATGTTTCAGATCTTCATGTTTCAGACCTTCATGTTTCAGATCTTCATGTTTCAGTGCTTTGTTCTTTTCTTAGTCTCCGTGTGGGATATTTCGGGCTCTGTCTGGTATTTTTAGCTCCAGGTTTTTGCTGACGGAGCTTTGTCTCTGCTCCACTTTAGCTCCTCTTTAGCTCCTCATTCATCATGTTCCTGTCCGAGCGGAACAGCGCCCTCTGCTGAGGCCACTGCAGAACTGTATTCATCTCACAGTAAAGCAGAGGAAGCCCCGCCTCCTGATTCAGTGTTAGTACTGTAGCTCCTGCAGCTGCTGCCTGGCCCACAGGGGGCGCTGTAACCACGTCTCATACCTGACTCTGACTCTGATCCGTCCTTTGGAGAAAGTGCTCGAACTGTTTTCATGGGAATAAAAACATTCATCGATCCAGGTTTTCTGTTTCCGATATCGATCCTGGGGGTTTGAGTATCGGCCGACATCGGGACTATCGTTCACATCATGTTCTCCCTGAACATCCTCAGGCTTTAGGTCACGTTAACCCCTTAACTCCCGCCTGAACCGAGCACATTTTCTCCAGTTTGGCTTTACCCCAATCCAAAAGCTTCTGGGAAAAAGGTGAGAAAATAGCAACAAAACTGAGACGAAAACAATGATGGAAATGTGACAAAAAAGTGACGAAAAATTGATGAAAAAGTGGCAAAAATGTCACAAGGAATTGACAAAAAATTTGACAAAAATGTGACGTTCAGGTTCAGGTGATGTTCAGGTGACGTTCAGGTGACGTTCAGGTGATGTTCAGGTGATGTTCAGGTGATGTTCAGGTGATGTTCAGGTGATGTTCAGGTGATGTTAAGGTGACGTTCAGGTGATGTTCAGGTTCAGGTGATTTTAAGGTGATGTTCAGGTGATGTTCAGGTGATGTTCAGGTGATGTTCAGGTGATGTTCAGGTGATGTTAAGGTGATGTTAAGGTGATGTTCAGGTGACGTTCAGGTGATGTTCAGGTGATGTTCAGGTGATGTTCAGGTGATGTTCAGGTGATGTTCAGGTGACGTTCAGGTGACGTTAAGGTGACGTTAAGGTGATGTTCAGGTGATGTTCAGGTGATGTTCAGGTGATGTTAAGGTGATGTTAAGGTGATGTTCAGGTGATGTTCAGGTGATGTTCAGGTGATGTTCAGGTGATGTTAAGGTGATGTTCAGGTGATGTTCAGGTGATGTTCAGATGATGTTCAGGTGATGTTCAGGTGATGTTAAGGTGATGTTCAGGTGATGTTCAGATGATGTTAAGGTGACGTTCAGGTGATGTTCAGGTTCAGGTGATGTTAAGGTGATGTTAAGGTGATGTTCAGGTGATGTTCAGGTGATGTTCAGGTGATGTTCAGGTGATGTTCAGGTGATGTTCAGGTGATGTTAAGGTGATGTTCAGGTGATGTTCAGGTGATGTTCAGGTGATGTTAAGGTGATGTTCAGGTGATGTTCAGGTTCAGGTGATTTTAAGGTGATGTTCAGGTGATGTTCAGGTGATGTTCAGGTGATGTTCAGGTGATGTTAAGGTGATGTTCAGGTGATGTTCAGGTGATGTTCAGGTGATGTTCAGGTGATGTTCAGATGACGTTCAGGTGACGTTCAGGTGACGTTCAGATGCTGTTCAGGTGATGTTCAGGTGATGTTCAGGTGATGTTCAGGTGATGTTCAGGTGACGTTCAGGTGACGTTCAGGTGATGTTCAGATGACGTTAATGTGATGTTCAGGTGATGTTAATGTGATGTTAAGGTGATGTTCAGGTGATGTTAATGTGATGTTCAGGTGATGTTCAGGTGATGTTCAGGTGACGTTAAGGTGATGTTCAGGTGATGTTCAGGTGATGTTAAGGTGATGTTCAGGTGATGTTCAGGTGATGTTCAGGTGATGTTAAGGTGATGTTCAGGTGATGTTCAGGTGATGTTCAGGTGACGTTAAGGTGACGTTAAGGTGATGTTCATGTGATGTTAAGGTGATGTTAAGGTGATGTTCAGTTGATGTTCAGGTGATGTTCAGGTGATGTTCAGGTGACGTTCAGGTGACGTTCAGGTGACGTTCAGGTGATGTTAAGGTGACGTTCGGGTGATGTTCAGGTGATGTTCAGGTGATGTTCAGGTGACGTTCAGGTGATGTTCAGGTGATTTTAAGGTGACGTTCGGGTGATGTTCAGGTGATGTTCAGGTGATGTTCAGGTGACGTTAATGTGATGTTCAGGTGATGTTCAGATGACGTTAATATGATGTTCAGGTGATGTTAATGTGATGTTAAGGTGATGTTAAGGTGATGTTCAGGTGATGTTAATGTTTCAGATCTTCATGTTTCAGACCTTCATGTTTCAGGTCTTCATGTTTCAGACCTTCATGTTTCAGACCTTCATGTTTCAGATCTTCATGTTTCAGATCTTCATGTTTCAGATCTTCATGTTTCAGATCTTCATGTTTCAGATCTTCATGTTTCAGACCTTCATGTTTCAGACCTTCATGTTTCAGACCTTCATGTTTCAGACCTTCATGTTTCAGATCTTCATGTTTCAGACCTTCATGTTTCAGATCTTCATGTTTCAGACCTTCATGTTTCAGATCTTCATGTTTCAGATCTTCATGTTTCAGACCTTCATGTTTCAGATCTTCATGTTTCAGAGCTTCATGTTTCAGATCTTCATGTTTCAGACCTTCATGTTTCAGACCTTCATGTTTCAGATCTTCATGTTTCAGATCTTCATGTTTCAGACCTTCATGTTTCAGATCTTCATGTTTCAGACCTTCATGTTTCAGACCTTCATGTTTCAGATCTTCATGTTTCAGACCTTCATGTTTCAGACCTTCATGTTTCAGACCTTCATGTTTCAGATCTTCATGTTTCAGACCTTCATGTTTCAGATCTTCATGTTTCAGACTTTCATGTATCAGACCTTCATGTTTCAGATCTTCATGTATCAGATCTTCATGTTTCAGGTCTTCATGTTTCAGATCTTCATGTTTCAGGTCTTCATGTTTCAGACCTTCATGTTTCAGATGTTCATGTTTCAGATCTTCATGTTTCAGATCTTCATGTTTCAGGTCTTCATGTTTCAGATCTTCATGTTTCAGGTCTTCATGTTTCAGATCTTCATGTTTCAGATCTTCATGTTTCAGATCTTCATGTTTCAGATCTTCATGTTTCAGATCTTCATGTTTCAGACCTTCATGTTTCAGATCTTCATGTTTCAGACCTTCATGTTTCAGACCTTCATGTTTCAGACTTTCATGTATCAGACCTTCATGTTTCAGATCTTCATGTATCAGATCTTCATGTTTCAGGTCTTCATGTTTCAGATCTTCATGTTTCAGGTCTTCATGTTTCAGATCTTCATGTTTCAGATCTTCATGTTTCAGATCTTCATGTTTCAGATCTTCATGTTTCAGATCTTCATGTTTCAGACCTTCATGTTTCAGATCTTCATGTTTCAGACCTTCATGTTTCAGACCTTCATGTTTCAGACCTTCATGTTTCAGACCTTCATGTTTCAGACCTTCATGTTTCAGGTCTTCATGTTTCAGACCTTCATGTTTCAGACCTTCATGTTTCAGATCTTCATGTTTCAGATCTTCATGTTTCAGATCTTCATGTTTCAGATCTTCATGTTTCAGACCTTCATGTTTCAGGTCTTCATGTTTCAGACCTTCATGTTTCAGGTCTTCATGTTTCAGACCTTCATGTTTCAGACCTTCATGTTTCAGATCTTCATGTTTCAGACCTTCATGTTTCAGATCTTCATGTTTCAGACCTTCATGTTTCAGACCTTCATGTTTCAGATCTTCATGTCTCAGATCTTCATGTTTCAGACCTTCATGTTTCAGATCTTCATGTTTCAGACCTTCATGTTTCAGATCTTCATGTTTCAGTGCTTTGTTCTTTTCTTAGTCTCCGTGTGGGATATTTCGGGCTCTGTCTGGTATTTTTAGCTCCAGGTTTTTGCTGACGGAGCTTTGTCTCTGCTCCACTTTAGCTCCTCTTTAGCTCCTCATTCATCATGTTCCTGTCCGAGCGGAACAGCGCCCTCTGCTGAGGCCACTGCAGAACTGTATTCATCTCACAGTAAAGCAGAGGAAGCCCCGCCTCCTGATTCAGTGTTAGTACTGTAGCTCCTGCAGCTGCTGCCTGGCCCACAGGGGGCGCTGTAACCACGTCTCATACCTGACTCTGACTCTGATCCGTCCTTTGGAGAAAGTGCTCGAACTGTTTTCATGGGAATAAAAACATTCATCGATCCAGGTTTTCTGTTTCCGATATCGATCCTGGGGGTTTGAGTATCGGCCGACATCGGGACTATCGTTCACATCATGTTCTCCCTGAACATCCTCAGGCTTTAGGTCACGTTAACCCCTTAACTCCCGCCTGAACCGAGCACATTTTCTCCAGTTTGGCTTTACCCCAATCCAAAAGCTTCTGGGAAAAAGGTGAGAAAATAGCAACAAAACTGAGACGAAAACAATGATGGAAATGTGACAAAAAAGTGACGAAAAATTGATGAAAAAGTGGCAAAAATGTCACAAGGAATTGACAAAAAATTTGACAAAAATGTGACGTTCAGGTTCAGGTGATGTTCAGGTGACGTTCAGGTGACGTTCAGGTGATGTTCAGGTGATGTTCAGGTGATGTTCAGGTGATGTTCAGGTGATGTTCAGGTGATGTTAAGGTGACGTTCAGGTGATGTTCAGGTTCAGGTGATTTTAAGGTGATGTTCAGGTGATGTTCAGGTGATGTTCAGGTGATGTTCAGGTGATGTTAAGGTGATGTTAAGGTGATGTTCAGGTGACGTTCAGGTGATGTTCAGGTGATGTTCAGGTGATGTTCAGGTGATGTTCAGGTGATGTTCAGGTGACGTTCAGGTGACGTTAAGGTGACGTTAAGGTGATGTTCAGGTGATGTTCAGGTGATGTTCAGGGGATGTTAAGGTGATGTTAAGGTGATGTTCAGGTGATGTTCAGGTGATGTTCAGGTGATGTTCAGGTGATGTTCAGGTGATGTTCAGGTGATGTTCAGGTGATGTTCAGGTGATGTTCAGGTGATGTTCAGGTGATGTTCAGGTGATGTTCAGATGATGTTCAGGTGATGTTCAGGTGATGTTAAGGTGATGTTCAGGTGATGTTCAGATGATGTTAAGGTGACGTTCAGGTGATGTTCAGGTTCAGGTGATGTTAAGGTGATGTTAAGGTGATGTTCAGGTGATGTTCAGGTGATGTTCAGGTGATGTTCAGGTGATGTTCAGGTGATGTTCAGGTGATGTTCAGGTGATGTTAAGGTGATGTTCAGGTGACGTTCAGGTGACGTTCAGGTGACGTTCAGGTGATGTTAAGGTGACGTTCGGGTGATGTTCAGGTGATGTTCAGGTGATGTTCAGGTGACGTTCAGGTGATGTTCAGGTGATTTTAAGGTGACGTTCGGGTGATGTTCAGGTGATGTTCAGGTGATGTTCAGGTGACGTTAATGTGATGTTCAGGTGATGTTCAGATGACGTTAATATGATGTTCAGGTGATGTTAATGTGATGTTAAGGTGATGTTAAGGTGATGTTCAGGTGATGTTAATGTGATGTTCAGGTGATGTTCAGGTGATGTTCAGGTGACGTTAAGGTGACGTTAAGGTGATGTTCATGTGATGTTAAGGTGATGTTAAGGTGATGTTACGGTGATGTTCAGTTGATGTTCAGGTGATGTTCAGGTGATGTTCAGGTGACGTTCAGGTGACGTTCAGGTGACGTTCAGGTGATGTTAAGGTGACGTTCGGGTGATGTTCAGGTGATGTTCAGGTGATGTTCAGGTGACGTTCAGGTGATGTTCAGGTGATTTTAAGGTGACGTTCGGGTGATGTTCAGGTGATGTTCAGGTGATGTTCAGGTGACGTTCAGGTGACGTTCAGGTGACGTTCAGGTGACGTTCAGGTGATGTTCAGGTTCAGGTGATGTTCAGATGATGTTCAGGTGATGTTCAGGTGATGTTCAGGTGACGTTCAGGTGACGTTCAGGTGACGTTCAGGTGACGTTCAGGTGATGTTCAGGTTCAGGTGACGTTCAGGTGATGTTCAGGTGATGTTCAGGTGATGTTCAGGTGACGTTCAGGTGATGTTCAGGTGACGTTCAGGTGACGTTCAGGTGATGTTCAGGTGATGTTCGGGTGATGTTCAGGTGACGTTCAGGTGATGTTCAGGTGACGTTCAGGTGATGTTCAGGTGATGTTCAGGTGACGTTCAGGTGATGTTCAGGTGATGTTCAGATGATGTTCAGGTGACGTTCAGGTGATGTTCAGGTTCAGGTGATCTTCAGATGATGTTCAGGTGATGTTCAGGTGACGTCCAGGTGACGTTCAGTTGATGTTAAGGTGATGTTCAGGTGATGTTCAGGTGATGTTCAGGTGATGTTCAGATGATGTTCAGGTGATGTTCAGGTGATGTTCAGGTGATGTTCAGGTTCAGGTGATGTTCAGATGATGTTCGGGTGATGTTCAGGTGATGTTAAGGTGATGTTCAGGTGACGTTCAGGTGACGTTCAGGTGATGTTCAGGTGATGTTCAGGTGATGTTCAGGTGATGTTCAGATGATGTTTAGGTGATGTTAAGGTGATGTTCAGGTTCAGGTGATGTTCAGATGATGTTCGGGTGATGTTCAGATGATGTTCAGGTGATGTTAAGGTGATGTTCAGGTTCAGGTGATGTTCAGATGATGTTCGGGTGATGTTCAGGTGATGTTAAGGTGATGTTCAGGTGACGTTCAGGTGACGTTCAGGTGATGTTCAGGTGATGTTCAGGTGACGTTCAGGTGATGTTCAGGTGATGTTTAGGTGATGTTCAGGTGACGTTCAGGTGATGTTCAGGTGATGTTCAGGTGACGTTCAGGTGATGTTAAGGTGATGTTCAGGTGATGTTTAGGTGATGTTAAGGTGACGTTCAGGTGATGTTCAGGTGATGTTCAGGTGACGTTCAGGTGACGTTCAGGTGATGTTCAGGTGATGTTCAGGTGACGTTCAGGTGATGTTCAGGTGATGTTCAGGTGACGTTCAGGTGATGTTAAGGTGATGTTCAGGTGATGTTTAGGTGATGTTAAGGTGACGTTCAGGTGATGTTCAGGTGATGTTCAGGTGACGTTCAGGTGATGTTCAGGTGATGTTCAGGTGACGTTCAGGTGATGTTCAGGTGATGTTTAGGTGATGTTTAGGTGATGTTAAGGTGACGTTCAGGTGATGTTAAGGTGATGTTAAGGCGATGTTCAGGTGACGTTCAGATGATGTTCGGGTGATGTTCAGGTGATGTTAAGGTGATGTTCAGGTGACGTTCAGGTGACGTTCAGGTGATGTTCAGATGATGTTCAGATGATGTTCAGGTGATGTTCAGGTGATGTTCAGGTGATGTTAAGGTGACGTTCAGGTGATGTTAAGGTGATGTTCAGGTGACGTTCAGGTGATGTTCAGATGATGTTCAGATGATGTTCAGGTGATGTTCAGGTGATGTTCAGGTGATGTTCAGATGATGTTCAGATGATGTTCAGGTGATGTTCAGGTGATGTTCAGGTGACGTTCAGGTGACGTTCAGGTGACTGTATTTTGCTTATTATAAATATTACGTCATTTATTTGTTTCCACATGAGCGCAAACTAACCCTTTGTCTAAAAAATATTTTGCTTTTTTTTTTAATTATTAGTTTATTAATGAATAAACTCTTGATTCTGAGCCTGAGCTGCGCGTTCATGAGACACTTCCTGTTTCCTCCACCTCGTGTTTCACTTTCAGGGCTTCGATTTACCCGACCTGGGCCTGAAATATTAGGGTTGGGGGGTGAGGGACATTTGTTTTCTTCCCAAAATATTAAAAAAAAAAAAAAAACATTGATTCAATTTTTAACAACACCACCAGAGCCGGTTCTTCCTATACGCAGACTATGCAAGGTGCACTTCACTTCAGTCAAACTACGGTGTTTGTTTCCGGGCTATTTGTCTCAAAGATGAGTTGAATCCACACGGTTCTCATGTGCAGTAACTTACAGTAACTCTGGTTCTCTGAATGTGCACCGTCTGTAACGAGTTGGGGCGACTCACAGGCTGATTCTCAGAGGTCAGACTTAAATAACCGTCAGGAGCAGGTTTCAGTTAGTTTTAAATCAGTGGTTCCCAAACTGTGGGTCAGGGCCAGAGGTGAGGGAATGGGACCATTTGTCATTTACCATTTTAAAAAGTTGGGACACAGATAGTCGTCCTAACTCCCAGCCTCACAGTGGCTTAGTGGTTAGTGGTTCTCACCCAGGGGGCGGGGCCTGAATTGAGGTTCTGTTCCACTTCTGGTCTGCTGCACAGGGGAACTGTTTTTGACCGGGTTTGCTCTCTGTCGAATAGCCATGGGACGCTACTGTCGGGCCCCGTGTGGACTTTTGCTTAGGGCCCCAGAAGGGCCAGCGCCGGCTCTGAACAACTACTATTAACAACTACTTATACTGACAATTCTTTCCCTCCATTTAAAACAACAAACCTCAAAACAGCCGTCGCTCCAGTCACTTTGCAGTTTGTAACAAAGATTCTAAATTAAATGAGGTTAATTATTATTACTGATATTACTAATATAATACACTAATATTATATTATTATTATAACAGCTGGTTCCTGGGCCTCGTCCTCGTCTGTAATGAAGAGTTTTTACTGAAGCTTCAGGTTCACGTGAGGAGACGCTGAGTGTGAGTTCTTCGTTTCCCGCTGAGCTCTGCGTTTGTGGCTCAGGTGCAGTGACGTACGAGCCTGACAGGGCAGACTCAGGGAGAACACATCTGTGAGGAGGAGAACACGCTGACTGTGGAGAGCCTGACAGGGCAGACTCAGGGAGAACATCTGTGAGGAGGAGAACACGCTGACTGTGGAGACAGGGCAGACTCAGGGAAAACATCTGTGAGGAGGAGAACATGCTGACTGTGGAGACAGGGCAGACTCAGGGAGAACATGTCTGTGAGGAGGAGAACACGCTGACTGTGGAGACAGGGCAGACTCAGGGAGAACATCTGTGAGGAGGAGAACACGCTGACTGTAGAGAGCCTGACAGACTCAGGGAGAACACATCTGTGAGGAGGAGAACACGCTGACTGTGGAGAGCCTGACAGGGCAGACTCAGGGAGAACACATCTGTGAGGAGGAGAACACGCTGACTGTGGAGAGCCTGACAGGGCAGAGTCAGGGAGAACATCTGTGAGGAGGAGAACACGCTGACTGTGGAGACAGGGCAGACTCAGGGAGAACATGTCTGTGAGGAGGAGAACACGCTGACTGTGGAGAGCCTGACAGGGCAGACTCAGGGAACAGACGACAAAGGGCAGAAAAACATGTTGCAGTTTTTACCCACATTTTTAAAAAACAGTTTTCTCAGTTTTCACGTAGTGACGGGAGTGAAACACTTTGAGGGGCTTCAGGAGCATCAGGGGCTTTGGGGTATCGGTACTAGTATCGGTGCTGGTATCGGTACTGGTATCGGTGCTGGTATCGGTATCGGTATCGGTACTTGTATCGGTATCGGTACTGGTATCGGTGCTGGTATCGGTATCGGTATCGGTACTGGTATCGGTACTGGTATCGGTACTGGTATCGGTACTGGTATCGGTACTGGTATCGGTATTGGTATCGGTGCTGGTATCGGTACTTGTATCGGTATCGGTACTGGTATCGGTACTGGTATCGGTACTGGTATCGGTACTGGTATCGGTATTGGTATCGGTACTGGTATCGGTACTGGTATCGGTATTGGTATCGGTACTGGTATCGGTACTGGTATCGGTATCGGTACTGGTATCGGTACTGGTATCGGTACTGGTATCGTTGCTGTGGTCGACTCCACATCTGGAGTCGGGTCCCCGAGCGCCCGCTGCTCCTGACGGGTCAAACGCAGAGACACATTTCATTACAGTCGTTATAACTAAGGATTAAACACCTCGGAGCCGCGTTAGTCGGTTCTAACGCCCGACACAGTGTTGTTCCTCCTGCATTATAACGTCTAACGCGGCTCCTCGTTGTTTAATCCGCTTATACCAGGGTCCCACAAACCTAACATTTATAATAAATGTGTTTTTCATTGACTAAAGTCACTAAATCTGCCAGACTACGGGACTATTTTGTGTGGGTTATTAGCCGGTCACTGAGAACATGAGGTTTATTCCTCGCTCTGAAACACGAAGGTCAAACCTTGGTCCGGGGGGCAACAGGTCAAACCTGACCTGTTGCCCTTTTACAAGGGCAACAGGTCAGATCCGCAAAATTATCGACCAATTTCAATAACATCAAATGTGGGGAAGATACTAGAGTCGGTCATCAACAAAAAACTGTTGGAGTTTTTGTGTACAAACAACTTAATATCAGCTTCGCAATTTGGATTTCTACCACGTCATTCCACCACTGACCAGTTGAGCTATCTCTACCACAAATGTCTATCACTAATGGAGAAAAGATTCTCATGCTGTGCTGTTTTTTTGGACTTAGCAGCTGCATTCGATTCTGTACCGCATCCTGCAATAATTCAAAAACTTCCATCATATGGAATCCGTGGAAATCTCTTTCGTTGGATTGTAAATTATCTCACGGACAGACAGCAGGCTGTCAAAATCAACAATATTCTGTCAGAAATGCGTTCTGTCCACTCAGGCGTGCCTCAAGGAAGCACTCCCACTCTGTTTGTGCTGTTCATGAATGATCTCTCACATCTGATTCCTGGTGAAATCCAATCATCAAGCAAGCCTGGGACTGTAAACGATTGTCTTCTCTATGCTGACGACACTACACTGTTTGTTGCATCCCAACAGCTCCCTCTAATGGTGGAGAAAGTAAATGAAGATCTCCTGGACATTGCTAAGTGGGCTGAAACGTGGGGTATGCAATTTAATCCAAGCAAAACCAAAGCAATGTTTCTCTCCAAAATGCAAAATGCAAACATCGACATCAAGTTCATGGGCTGTCCAGTCGAAATGGTTAATGAACATCTCCATCTAGGATTTTGGATTACAAGCAATCTCAAATTTGACAAACAAGTGGACTACGCCTGCCGAAAGGCGGCATCTCAAATGTTCCTCCTTCGTAGACTCTCCCTCTCTGTTAATGACAAGAATCTATTAACAAGACTGTATAAATGTTATATTCTGCCTCATTTTGAATATGCATCACCTGTCTGGGCCGCTTTGAATGTCACACAAACTAACCGCTTGGAAAAACTCCAACGCCGAGCCATTAGGATTATACTACATTACTCCTACTCAGCCAGTTACAGATGGAGACTATGAAGAACTCAAACTGGCTCCTTTAAAACACAGGAGAAACTTTGCAGTTATGTGCTATGGCTACAAGCTGTTACGAGGATCACTTCCAAAGGCTCTCCAGTCCCTATGTCCAACTGTTAAAAGAACTCCTGTTGAAACACGGAATAAAACACTTGTCCATCTGGGCATCGAGTTCCCCACGAGTCGAGCACTGGACCGATCTCCATTTCTATTCGCAACAAAGCTACTAAACAAAATTCCAGAACTGTGGGACTGTCCTACTTTGGACTGTTTTAAAAACAAATTATGGGACACCGATAAGAGGCTCATCTTTGATGTTATGTTTTAATATTCATGAACCAGCCGTCAATGCCCTTGGGCACGACGTTTTTACGTTAAAGTTGTAATAAAAAAAAACAAACAAAAAAAAAACCTCTGCCTTTGTGTCTGACCCTGAGCTCCTGTCAGGGCAGACTCAGGGATTAACTGCTCCTCTGTAATAATAGACCTGATATTCAGAACACGCAAACATACATCTGCTCAGGGGGGAGGGGCCTCAGAGCGCAGGGGGAGGAGCCATACAGTATAAAGTGTATTTGACACATGAGACATTTGTTCCTAAAAGTTAAAACAGTTTATTCAAGTTGTTGCCAAAGTTTGTTTCCAACTTTCTTGTTCGACCATTTTTGTTTCACTTCCTTGTTGGACACTGACAGGAAGTGACACACCTTCATCTATGTCACTTCCTGTCAGCCGCAGTTTTTCTTTTTGATTCCAGTGAAGCTAAACTCTCTGTTCGGGTCTTACTGTGTTCACGTGAGGAGGTTCTTCTCCTCAAACGCCTCGTGCACCTGCAGCGGCCTCTGGGACCGACGCAGGTGCACGAGGAGCGTGCACGAGAGCGTGACGTGCACGCTCCTGGGGCTGTGCGCGGCGGTGACGTGCGCGCTCCTGGGGTTTAAACACAGAGTCCGGGCTGAGTCTGGGACTGAGTGAGTCTGCGGCGCTGTTAGGGCCGGATCTGCCCCCCCCGACCAAACCGGACCAGCCAGGATCGGATCTGCCCCCCCGGACCAAACCGGACCTGCCAGGATCGGATCTGCCCCCCCAGACCAAACCGGACCAGCCAGGACCGGATCTGCCCCCCCCGGACCAAACCGGACCAGCCAGGATTATTCTGAGCTTCAGGGAGTTTAGATTTGGTTTTTGCCTGGGCCATGGAGGGGTCAGTGTGAGGTGTTGGGGAGAGTTCTGCCCCCCCGTCAGGACTTGGACCCAGAGGGGTCCGTGTGAGGTGTTGGGGAGAGTTCTGCCCCCCCGTCAGGACTGGACTCTGACCCAAAGTAGACCTTGTTGTGTTCTTTAGTGGGGGGTTCTTTAGTGGGGGTGTTGTGGAGAGTTCTGCCCCCCCAGAACGACGATGACCCGATACTGCGGAGTTTTCCGGAGGCTTCTGTCCCACGACCGGACGGAGGACGAGGACGAGACGGAGGGACGGCACACGCACAGTGACCACACCCACACGGGTACACGGCCGAGTACTACTACTACTACTACTACTACTACTACTACTACTACTACTACTGCTACTACTACTACTACTACTACTACTACTGCTACTGCTACTGCTACTACTACTACTACTACTACTACTACTACTACTACTACTACTGCTACTGCTACTACTACTACTACTACTACTACTACTACTACTATTACTAATACTGCTACTACTACTACTACTACTACTACTACTAATACTACTACTACTACTACTACTACTACTACTGCTACTACTACTACTACTACTACTACTACTACTACTACTACTACTACTACTACTACTAATACTACTACTACTACTACTACTACTACTACTGCTACTACTACTACTACTACTACTACTACTACTACTACTACTACTACTACTACTACTAATACTACTACTACTACTACTACTACTACTACTACTACTACTACTACTACTACTACTACTACTACTAATACTACTACTGCTACTACTACTACTACTACTACTACTACTACTACTACTACTACTACTACTACTACTGCTGCTACTACTACTACTACTACTACTACTACTGCTACTACTACTACTGCTACTGCTACTACTACTACTAATACTACTACTACTACTGCTACTGCTACTGCTACTACTACTACTGCTACTGCTACTGCTACTACTACTACTGCTACTGCTGCTGCTACTACTACTACTACTACTACTACTACTACTACTGCTACTGCTACTGCTACTGCTACTACTACTACTACTACTACTACTGCTACTACTACTACTACTACTACTACTACTACTACTACTACTACTGCTACTGCTACTGCTACTGCTACTACTACTACTACTACTACTACTGCTACTACTACTACTACTACTACTACTACTACTACTACTACTACTGCTACTACTACTACTA
>NW_027639083.1:0-15000 GCF_951799975.1 Gobius niger
GTGAGGCTCCTCCTGGTCTGAGGAGGAGTTCAGGTGTTCGTGAGGCTCCTCCTGGTCTGAGGAGGAGTTCAGGTGTTCGTGAGGCTCCTCCCGGTCTGAGGAGGAGCTCAGGTGTTTGTGAGGCTCCTGGTCTGAGGAGGAGCTCAGGTGTTTGTGAGGCTCCTGGTCTGAGGAGGAGCTCAGGTGTTCGTGAGGCTCCTCCCGGTCTGAGGAGCAGCTCAGGTGTTTGTGAGGCTCCTGCTGGTCTGAGGAGGAGTTCAGGTGTTCGTGAGGCTCCTGCTGGTCTGAGGAGGAGTTCAGGTGTTCGTGAGGCTCCTCCCAGTCTGAGGAGGAGCTCAGGTGTTCGTGAGGCTCCTCCCGGTCTGAGGAGGAGCTCAGGTGTTCGTGAGGCTCCTGCTGGTCTGAGGAGGAGCTCAGAGGTTCGTGAGGCTCCTCCCGGTCTGAGGAGGAGCTCAGTTGTTCGTGAGGCTCCTCCCAGTGTGAGGAGGAGCTCAGGTGTTCGTGAGGCTCCTGCTGGTCTGAGGAGGAGCTCAGGTGTTCGTGAGGCTCCTGCTGGTCTGAGGAGGAGCTCAGAGGTTCGTGAGGCTCCTCCCGGTCTGAGGAGGAGCTCAGAGGTTCGTGAGGCTCCCGGTCTGAGGAGGAGCTCAGGTGTTCGTGAGGCTCCTCCCGGTCTGAGGAGGAGCTCAGGTGTTTGTGAGGCTCCTCCCGGTCTGAGGAGGAGCTCAGGTGTTCGTGAGGCTCCTCCCGGTCTGAGGAGGAGTTCAGGTGTTTGTGAGGCTCCTCCCGGTCTGAGGAGGAGCTCAGGTGTTCATGAGGCTCCTGGTCTGAGGAGGAGCTCAGGTGTTCGTGAGGCTCCTCCCAGTCTGAGGAGGAGCTCAGGTGTTCGTGAGGCTCCTCCCGGTCTGAGGAGGAGCTCAGGTGTTCGTGAGGCTCCTGCTGGTCTGAGGAGGAGCTCAGGTGTTCGTGAGGCTCCTGCTGGTCTGAGGAGGAGCTCAGGTGTTCGTGAGGCTCCTGCTGGTCTGAGGAGGAGCTCAGGTGTTCGTGAGGCTCCTGCTGGTCTGAGGAGGAGCTCAGGTGTTCGTGAGGCTCCTGCTGGTCTGAGGAGGAGCTCAGAGGTTCGTGAGGCTCCTCCCGGTCTGAGGAGGAGTTCAGGTGTTTGTGAGGCTCCTCCCGGTCTGAGGAGGAGCTCAGGTGTTCATGAGGCTCCTGGTCTGAGGAGGAGCTCAGGTGTTCGTGAGGCTCCTCCCAGTCTGAGGAGGAGCTCAGGTGTTCGTGAGGCTCCTGCTGGTCTGAGGAGGAGCTCAGGTGTTCGTGAGGCTCCTCCCGGTCTGAGGAGGAGCTCAGGTGTTCGTGAGGCTCCCGGTCTGAGGAGGAGCTCAGGTGTTCGTGAGGCTCCCGGTCTGAGGAGGAGCTCAGGTGTTCGTGAGGCTCCTCCCGGTCTGAGGAGGAGCTCAGGTGTTCATGAGGCTCCTGCTGGTCTGAGGAGGAGCTCAGGTGTTCGTGAGGCTCCTGCTGGTCTGAGGAGGAGCTCAGGTGTTCGTGAGGCTCCTGCTGGTCTGAGGAGGAGCTCAGAGGTCCAGGATTCAGATCTCAGACCCGTCACAGAATCTGGACGGAGGGAAGAGCTCACGCCCACTTCCTTCCTGATTGGTCAGAGACAGGAAGTGACACGTGGCCAGTGAAAATAGAGGGTGAAAGATGGACTTCCTCTCAGCGCCGCTGACGGAGACATTTACAGACGTTCATGAATGTGTTTGAAAGTGAACCCAAGAAACAATAATAATTATTACACGGCTCTTCACAGCGTAAGCAGAAGCTCCGTTGATTTGATGAGATTTCCCATCGTTCTCCCGGTCATTATTTCCTGATAAAGGACGTCTGAGTTGGTGTTTTCATATCACTCCGCACGTACGTAGCAGCGACACTATCTGTCCCGTCACTGAGAGAGAAGTTGGGGAATCGTGAGTCTGACTTTCAACTTACCCAGAGATTCACCACCTCCTCCAACTGCGCCTTCAGCTAAGTAGCTAGGCTAGCTGTTAGCCTTGCTGCTTCTAGCCTAGCAAAACGCTGCCGAGCAACGCGCAAACTTTTGGGAACTAATTGTCACGGAACTCATTAAATAAACCTTTAACCTTCATAAAAGTGTAGAAGTTTATGTTGTGTGTGTTCAGTTGGAAATGGCCGAATAATAAGTGGATCATGTTTAGAACGCTGGTCATTATCGGGAAAATAAGCACCTTCAGGTCATTAACGTAAACGGGGAGGAGTCGACAATAGGCTGCGTTCACGTGACATCACAACATTCTAAAGAGCCATAGTTTAACATTGAGGTGGAGCAACTGACGGTAACTATGGTAACGGTGGTAACTGACAAAATGCATATTTTTATGTCTTTGTTTTTTTTTGTCATTACTGGAGGAATCCACATGAAACAAAAACTGTCACAAAGTTCATTTTCTCCCCTGTCGGCTCATATGAACTAATGTACAATTATTTTCTCCGGAAAACGGCAAAAAATGGTGACAATATGCAAAAACATGACCGTCATGTTGTCCAATAGAAAGGACTTTCAGACACAAAAATAATATCACAGGTTTGTGAATCCGATCATGATCAAACACTGACGAGGAAAAACATTTGTCAATCTTCGTTTTGGAGATTTCTTCCAAAAACTGCATTTCTCCCATAGAGTTGTATTGGCCCCGCCCTCCATCTGACATTATGACATCATCACATTCTAAATCGTGAACGCCGCCTATTCATTATGTCTGTGCTCTGAACTCCCTCCTTTAACGTCAGGCTCGTTCCTCTGCTAACGTCTCTCCCTCCTCAGACTCGTTCCTCTGCTAACGTCTCTCCCTCCCCAGGCTCGTTCCTCTGCTAACGTCTCTCCCTCCCCAGGCTCATCCCTCCTTTAACGTCTCTCCCTCCCCAGGCTCGTCCCTCTGCTAACGTCTCTCCCTCCCCAGGCTCATCCCTCCTTTAACGTCTCTCCCTCCCCAGGCTCGTCCCTCCTTTAACGTCTCTCCCTCCCCAGGCGCGTCCCTCCTTTAACGTCTCTCCCTCCCCAGGCTCATCCCTCCTTTAACGTCTCTCCCTCCCCAGGCTCGTCCCTCCTTTAACGTCTCTCCCTCCCCAGGCTCGTCCCTCCTTTAACGTCTCTCCCTCCCCAGGACGGGCCCCCGGAGCGCCTGCGTCTGGGCCTGTGGTTGGGGCAGAAGCTTCTGGTCCTGGAGCTGCAGAAGAACCAGTGAGTCACATGATCATACGTGACGTTAGCGTGACGTAACTGACACGCGTGTGTTTCCTCAGTGACCTCCTGCCCAAACAGCCCACCGTGTTCTACTACCTCCCCAACGGCACCGGGGTGGCCCTGCCCGACCCCCCCCTGGTGAGTGCCCCCCCCCTCGTGTCCGTCGTCCATCGTTTTCATGACCTGCTCCTCCTCCAGACTCACTGTTTCTACCACGGGACCGTCCTGGGCCTGAGGGACTCGCGGGCGGCGCTCAGCACCTGCTCCGGACTCAGGTCAGGGTCAACCCCGCCCCCAAACATGCCCTTAACCCCGCCCCCTCACCCTTAACCACACCCCCTCTCAGCACCTGCTCCGGACTCAGGTCAGGGTCAACCCCGCCCCCTCACCCTTAACCACACCCCCTCACCCTCAACCCCGCCCCCTCACCCTCAACCCCGCCCCCTCACGCTCAACCCCGCCCCCAAACACACCCTTAACCACACCCCCTCACCCTCAACCCCGCCCCCTCACCCTCAACCCCGCCCCCTCACGCTCAACCCCGCCCCCTCACAGCATCCTTAACCCCACCCCCTCTCAGCACCTGCTCCGGACTCAGGTCAGGGTCAACCCCGCCCCAACACACGCTTAACCCCGCCCCCTCACCCTTAACCCCGCCCCCTCTCAGCACCTGCTCCGGACTCAGGTCAGGGTCAACCCCGCCCCCAACACACGCTTAACCCCGCCCCCAACACACGCTTAACCCCGCCCCCTCTCAGCACCTGCTCCGGACTCAGGTCAGCGCTAACCCCGCCCCAACACACCCTTAACCCCGCCCCCTCACCCTTAACCCCGCCCCCTCTCAGCACCTGCTCCGGACTCAGGTCAGCACTAACCCCGCCCCAACACACCCTTAACCCCGCCCCCTCACCCTTAACCCCGCCCCCTCTCAGCACCTGCTCCGGACTCAGGTCAGCGCTAACCCCGCCCCAACACACCCTTAACCCCGCCCCCTCACCCTTAACCCCGCCCCCTCACCCTTAACCACACCCCCCAACACACCCTTAACCACACCCCCTCACCACACCCTTAACCCCGCCCCCAACACACCCTTAACCCCGCCCCCTCACCCTTAACCACACCCCCTCACCACACACTTAACCCCGCCCCCAAACACCCCCTCAACCACACCTCCTCACTGCACACTTAACCCCGCCCCTCACCACACTTAACCCCGCCTCCAAGTTCTTGTTCTGGTCCAGTGTGACCTCACTCTTCAGGTTGTCCTGGTCCAGTGTGACCTCACTCTTCAGGTTCTCGTTGTTCTGGTCCAGTGTGACCTCACTCTTCAGGTTGTTCTGGTCCAGTGTGACCTCACTCTTCAGGTTCTCGTTGTTCTGGTCCAGTGTGACCTCACTCTTCAGGTTGTTCTGGTCCAGTGTGACCTCACTCTTCAGGCTCAGGTTGTTCTGGTCCAGTGTGACCTCACTCTTCAGGTTCTCGTTGTTCTGGTCCAGTGTGACCTCACTCTTCAGGTTGTTCTGGTCCAGTGTGACCTCACTCTTCAGGTTCTCGTTGTTCTGGTCCAGTGTGACCTCACTCTTCAGGTTGTTCTGGTCCAGTGTGACCTCACTCTTCAGGCTCAGGTTGTTCTGGTCCAGTGTGACCTCACTCTTCAGGTTCTCGTTGTTCTGG
This sequence comes from Gobius niger, assembly GCF_951799975.1. NCBI lineage: Eukaryota > Metazoa > Chordata > Actinopteri > Gobiiformes > Gobiidae > Gobius > Gobius niger. The sequence goes on from NW_027639083.1 coordinate 4,931, forward strand.
TCCAGTGTGACCTCACTCTTCAGGCTCAGGTTCTGGTCCAGTGTGACCTCACTCTTCAGGCTCAGGTTGTTCTGGTCCAGTGTGACCTCACTCTTCAGGTTCTCGTTGTTCTGGTCCAGTGTGACCTCACTCTTCAGGTTGTTCTGGTCCAGTGTGACCTCACTCTTCAGGCTCAGGTTGTTCTGGTCCAGTGTGACCTCACTCTTCAGGTTGTTCTGGTCCAGTGTGACCTCACTCTTCAGGCTCAGGTTCTGGTCCAGTGTGACCTCACTCTTCAGGTTCTCGTTGTTCTGGTCCAGTGTGACCTCACTCTTCAGGCTCAGGTTCTGGTCCAGTGTGACCTCACTCTTCAGGTTCTCGTTGTTCTGGTCCAGTGTGACCTCACTCTTCAGGTTGTTCTGGTCCAGTGTGACCTCACTCTTCAGGCTCAGGTTCTGGTCCAGTGTGACCTCACTCTTCAGGTTGTTCTGGTCCAGTGTGACCTCACTCTTCAGGTTGTTCTGGTCCAGTGTGACCTCACTCTTCAGGCTCAGGTTCTGGTCCAGTGTGACCTCACTCTTCAGGTTGTTCTGGTCCAGTGTGACCTCACTCTTCAGGTTCAGGTTCTGGTCCAGTGTGACCTCACTCTTCAGGTTGTTCTGGTCCAGTGTGACCTCACTCTTCAGGTTCTCGTTGTTCTGGTCCAGTGTGACCTCACTCTTCAGGTTCAGGTTCTGGTCCAGTGTGACCTCACTCTTCAGGCTCAGGATGTTCTGGTCCAGTGTGACCTCACTCTTCAGGTTGTTCTGGTCCAGTGTGACCTCACTCTTCAGGTTGTTCTGGTCCAGTGTGACCTCACTCTTCAGGCTCAGGTTCTGGTCCAGTGTGACCTCACTCTTCAGGTTGTTCTGGTCCAGTGTGACCTCACTCTTCAGGTTCTCGTTGTTCTGGTCCAGTGTGACCTCACTCTTCAGGTTCAGGTTCTGGTCCAGTGTGACCTCACTCTTCAGGCTCAGGTTCTGGTCCAGTGTGACCTCACTCTTCAGGTTCTCGTTGTTCTGGTCCAGTGTGACCTCACTCTTCAGGCTCAGGTTCTGGTCCAGTGTGACCTCACTCTTCAGGCTCAGGTTCTGGTCCAGTGTGACCTCACTCTTCAGGATGTTCTGGTCCAGTGTGACCTCACTCTTCAGGATGTTCTGGTCCAGTGTGACCTCACTCTTCAGGTTGTTCTGGTCCAGTGTGACCTCACTCTTCAGGCTCAGGTTCTGGTCCAGTGTGACCTCACTCACAGGTTCAGGCCGTGGACTTTGGCCTGAGTGATGCCATGATCTGATGGAGCTAATCAGATTAAACTTCTCCCAAACAGTTACAGCACAATGGTGGCTCACTCTCTGCTGGATCACACGTGTGTAAGACCCACCCCCTCTCTGTTACCGTGGCGACCTGCCATGTTGTGTGTTCACACCGGTGCACAGGGGTTTCACCTTTAACGGGGATCGTTTCCAGGGGAGTGATCGCTCTGAACGCGTCGCTGACTCTGGAGCTCACGCCGCAGGAACAGCAGACAGGAAGTGATGCGCAGGAAGCAGGAAGTGGAGAGGAGGCGGACGAGCCACACCTGCTGTTCTCCTCGGGGCCAGCAGAGGGAGGCGGAGCCACGGGCTGCGGAGTCACTCACACCACCCCGACGACCCCCATGTATCAACATCAGCACCGGGTAAACGGAGACGCCTTTATTTAGTCTTTAGAGTGAGAGACGCCTTTATTTAGTCTTTAGAGTGAGAGCAGCCTTCATTTAGTCTTTAGAGTGAGAGCAGCCTTCATTTAGTCTTTAGAGTGGGAGCAGCCTTTATTAAGTCTTTAGAGTGAGAGCAGCCTTTATTTGGTCTTTAGAGTGGGAGCAGCCTTTATTTAGTCTTTAGAGTGGGAGCAGCCTTTATTTAGTCTTTAGAGTGGGAGCAGCCTTTATTTAGTCTTTAGAGTGAGAGACGCCTTTATTTAGTCTTTAGAGTGGGAGACGCCTTTATTTAGTCTTTAGAGTGGGAGCAGCCTTTATTTAGTCTTTAGAGTGGGAGACGCCTTTATTTAGTCTTTAGAGCGGGAGCAGCCTTTATTTAGTCTTTAGAGTGGGAGCAGCCTTTATTTAGTCTTTAGAGTCAGAGCAGCCTTTATTTAGTCTTTAGAGTGAGAGCAGCCTTTATTTAGTCTTTAGAGTGGGAGCAGCCTTTATTTAGTCTTTAGAGTGGGAGCAGCCTTTATTTAGTCTTTAGAGTGGGAGACGCCTTTATTTAGTCTTTAGAGTGAGAGACGCCTTTTTTTAGTCTTTAGAGTGGGAGCAGCCTTTATTTAGTCTTTAGAGTGAGAGACGCCTTTTTTTAGTCTTTAGAGTGGGAGCAGCCTTTATTTAGTCTTAAGAGTGGGAGCAGCCTTTATTTAGTCTTTAGAGTGGGAGCAGCCTTTATTTAGTCTTTAGAGTGGGAGCAGCCTTTATTTAGTCTTTAGAGTGAGGGCAGCCTTTATTTAGTCTTTAGAGTGGGAGCAGCCTTTATTTAGTCTTTAGAGTGGGAGCAGCCTTTATTTAGTCTTTAGAGTGAGGGCAGCCTTTATTTAGTCTTTAGAGTGGGAGCAGCTTTTATTTAGTCTTTAGAGTGGGAGACGCCTTTATTTAGTCTTTAGAGTGGGAGACGCCTTTATTTAGTCTTTAGAGTGGGAGCAGCCTTTATTTAGTCTTTAGAGTGGGAGCAGCCTTTATTTAGTCTTTAGAGTGGCAGACGCCTTTATTTAGTCTTTAGAGTGAGAGCAGCCTTTATTTAGTCTTTAGAGTGGGAGACGCCTTTATTTAGTCTTTAGAGTGAGAGCAGCCTTTATTTAGTCTTAAGAGTGGGAGCAGCCTTTATTTAGTCTTTAGAGTGGGAGCAGCCTTTATTTAGTCTTTAGAGTGGGAGCAGCCTTTATTTAGTCTTTAGAGTGAGGGCAGCCTTTATTTAGTCTTTAGAGTGGGAGCAGCCTTTATTCAGTCTTTAGAGTGGGAGCAGCCTTTATTTAGTCTTTAGAGTGAGGGCAGCCTTTATTTAGTCTTTAGAGTGGGAGCAGCCTTTATTTAGTCTTTAGAGTGGGAGCAGCCTTTATTTAGTCTTTAGAGTGGGAGCAGCCTTTATTTAGTCTTTAGAGTGAGAGCAGCCTTTATTTAGTCTTTAGAGTGAGAGACGCCTTTATTTAGTCTTTAGAGTGGGAGCAGCCTTTATTTAGTCTTTAGAGTGAGAGCAGCCTTTATTTAGTCTTTAGAGTGGGAGCAGCCTTTATTTAGTCTTTAGAGTGGGAGCAGCCTTTATTTAGTCTTTAGAGCGGGAGCAGCCTTTATTTAGTCTTTAGAGCGGGAGCAGCCTTTATTTAGTCTTTAGAGCGGGAGCGGGTCAGTGACGTTGCAGTACTTTTGGATGACGTATATGGAGTGATTTGCTTGTAGTGCTCACACTGACCGCTAGAGGGCGCTGTGGCCTGTGCACCTGTATCTGCTGCTCCTGTAACACTGAACTAACACTGGTGAAGTTGATGCTGTGTGAAAGGAGGGAAACAGCGCCCCCAATTTGACGCTTGTGGCCAAAAAGTGTACTGCATCATTAAACACTGAACTAAACAACACTGGTAAAGTTGATGCTGTGTGAAAGGAGTGAAACAGCGCCCCCAATTTGACGCTGGTGGCCAAAAAGTGTACTGCATCATTACTGTCATCATCAGACAGAAATGACGAACTTGAGCTCGAGCTTTAAGCATCAGCTACGAATTAACCGAGCGCATTTCCTCCAGTTCAGCTTTACCCAAATCTAAAAGCTCCTAGAGGCCAGAGGAACGTCTCATTTGAAAGCTAAGGCCTACAAGACTCATTTAACCTCTTACCACCCGCCTGAACCAAATGCATTCTGTCGTCTTTGGCCATTATATAGGCCTGTGTAACACCTCATTTGAAAGCTAAGACCCACAAAACTTATCTTTTCCTTGCGTTGTTGCTGTGTCGTGTCACCTTTATGTTTTTTTTCTTTTCTTTTTTTCCATTTTTGTTGAATTTTTGTTGATTTTTTGTTGATTTTTTGTTGAATTTTTTGTTAAATTTGTGTTCATTTATTTTATTTTTTTTGTCATTTTTGTTAAATTTAGAATTTTTGTTAAATTTTTGTTGATTTTTTCTTGATTTTTTTGTTGATTTTTTGTTACATTTTTGTCACATTTTTGCTGAATTTATGTAATTTTTTTGTTGATTTTTTGTTGATTTTTTGTTAAATTTTTGTTGATTTTTTGTTGAATTTTTGTTGATTTTTTTGTTGAATTTTTGTCATTTTTGTCACATTTTTGTCACGTTTTTTGCGTTTACCTCCTCGTTTTCTTCTCATTTTTTGTGGCTGTTTTGGTGCGTTTTTCCCCAAGCAGCTTTTCGATTTGGGTAAAGCCAAACTGGAGAAAATGTGCTCCGTTCTGGTGGGAGTGAAGAGGTTAAACGGCTCTTTTTCTTCTCTTTGTCGTCACTTTGCTGTTCATTATTTGTAGAATAATGAAACTTCAGTCACGGGTTTAGTTCTTAAGTGCAGCCTTTTGGATGAGATCGACCCAAAACATGCACAGTAGGTTCCTCCTCGTGCTGATTGTGAGCGTGAGCTGTTGTTGTTCCAGAGCAGGAGGGACATCCTGACGGAGACCAAGTACATCGAGCTGGTGCTGGTGGTGGATCATCAGGAGGTCAGAGGTCATTCTATTAAAGCAGAAGAAGAGTTTGATTAAAGCAGAAGAGTTTTATTTAAGCAGAAGAGTTTTATTTAAGCAGAATATCAGATGTTTCTTTCTCTGTGGAAACGTTTGTGTCCAGTTCCTGAACTACCAGAAGAACAACCAGACCATGATCTACCGCATGCTGGACGTGGCCAACGCCGTGGACTGGGTAAGAAAAATATCACTCACTTTGTAACATTTTATATCACTGATGCTCAGCAGAAGTTTGATTCCTCTACATTCATTCACCTGCAGAGTCTGACTTTAAAACTGATTGTACAGTCCAGAAAAAGCTGAATCTGCAGCAAAAAACGTCCAAATTAAAACTTCTTTCGCGGACAGAGTTTAGGTTAGTGTAAGTCCGTACGAGTCTAAACTGTGGCTTTTGTGAATAAAGGGGAAAAATTTGGAAAATTGACGAATTTCAGGAGAAACTCAGACTGAGTCCAACATGCTGCCAGGCAAAGACCTCTGGCTGTTTCCACGGGGGATGGGTGGGCCACTTACAAGCCACTTACAAGCCACTTACAAGCCACTTACAAGCCACTTACAAGCCACTTACAAGACATTTTAAAGGCACTTTAAAGGCATTATGTCCAGGTGGGGAATGTGCACGAGCGCCGGATTGGGTCCGTTTCAATCCGGCAAAGTCTGTGAAAGATATGAGGCTTTGAAATTTGCTGAAAATGGCCTCCCAGGTGTGGCCTTGTCATGACCACGCACAATAGTTTAAAAAAAATGTAGTTGATGATTTTGAGCCACATGCGTTTGGGACATATAACGATTTGCTGCGGGAACTGATTTATCATTTAAACACAGATTATTATTGTGGTTTATGTTTTGTCCTTTAATAGAAAGTTCTGGGTCGAGGGATGAGCTTTAAGTTGTGCAGAAATTATAATCTTTACTTTGTAACTTTAAAATATTCATCAATAAAGTCTTTTTTCATGTTGTATTTTCTTTCCCGAAACCTAAAATAAACTCTCCAGCCTCAGCAGAAGTTTGACTCTCGGGTTCTGACTCTCTGCAGTTCTATCGGCCGCTGAACACGCGTGTGGCTCTGACCGGGCTGGAGATCTGGAGCGACCGGGACAAGATCCTCATCGAGAAGAACCCGACGGAGACGCTCCACAGCTTCCTCCAGTGGAGACGCCGAGACCTGTTACCACGGATACGGCACGACAACGCCCAGCTCATCATGTATGACACACGACACGCAGCTCATCATGTATGACACACGACACGCAGCTCATCATGTAGGACACACGCAGCTCATCATGTATGACACACGCAGCTCATCATGTATGACACACGACATGCAGCTCATCATGTATGACACACGCAGCTCATCATGTATGACACACGACACGCAATCCAAAAGCTTCTGGAAAAAAGCTGTGAAAATAAAACAAACAAAAATGTGACAAAAAATTTATGAAAAAATGAAGAAAATGTAACAAAAAAATGACAACAATATGACAAAAAATGACAAAAAATTCATAAAAAATGTGACGAGAAAATGAAAAAAAAAAATGACAAAAATGTAACAAAAATGTGACGAAAAAACGACAAAAATGTAACAAAAATATGATAAAAAAACGACAAAAAAGTGACAATTTAAAAAAAAAAAATTACAAAAAAGTGACAAAAAAATTAAAAAAAATTAACAAAAAAGTGACAAAAAAATTAAAAAAAAATGACAAAAAAGTGACAAAAACATTAAAAAAATATGATGAAAAAATGACAAAAAAATGACAAAAATGTGACCAAAAATTCATTAAAAATGTGACGAGAAAATGAAAGAAAAAATGACAAAAATGTGACAAACATGTGATGACTGGTGTGTTCAGGGGCGGCTCGTTCGACGGCACCACGGTGGGGATGGCGTCTCAGTCGTCCATGTGCTCCAGGGACCGTTCAGGAGGAGTGAACCTGGTCAGTCCTTTAACCTGAGGGTGTGGGTTATATTCCCTATAGTCTGTGAGGTGTGTTGCCCCTGAGGTTGTGGGTTATATTCCCTATAGTCTGTGAGGTGTGTTGCTCTTTAACCCTGAGGGTGTGGGTTATATTCCCTATAGTCTGTGAGGTGTGTTGCCCCTGAGGGTGTGGGTTATATTCCCTATAGTCTGTGAGGTGTGTTGCTCTTTAACCCTGAGGGTGTGGGTTATATTCCCTATAGTCTGTGAGGTGTGTTGCCTTTAACCCTGAGGTTGTGGGTTATATTCCCTATAGTCCGTGAGGTGTGTTGCCTTTAACCCTGAGGTTGTGGGTTATATTCCCTATAGTCTGTGAGGTGTGTTGCCTTTAACCCTGAGGTTGTGGGTTATATTCCCTATAGTCCGTGAGGTGTGTTGCCTTTAACCCTGAGGGTGTGGGTTATATTCCCTATAGTCTGTGAGGTGCGTTGCTCTTTAACCCTGAGGTTGTGGGTTATATTCCCTATAGTCTGTGAGGTGTGTTGCCCTTTAACCCTGAGGGTGTGGGTTATATTCCCTATAGTCTGTGAGGTGTGTTGCTCTTTAACCCTGAGGGTGTGGGTTATATTCCCTATAGTCTGTGAGGTGTGTTGCTCTTTAACCCTGAGGTTGTGGGTTATATTCCCTATAGTCTGTGAGGTGTGTTGCCTTTAACCCTGAGGTTGTGGGTTATATTCCCTATAGTCTGTGAGGTGTGTTGCTCTTTAACCCTGAGGGTGTGGGTTATATTCCCTATAGTCTGTGAGGTGTGTTGCTCTTTAACCCTGAGGGTGTGGGTTATATTCCCTATAGTCTGTGAGGTGTGTTGCTCTTTAACCCTGAGGGTGTGGGTTATATATTCCCTATAGTCTGTGAGGTGCGTTGCCCGTTAACCTGAGGTTGCCGGTTGTATCCCCAGGACCACCTGGTCAGCGTTCTGGGCGTGGCCTCCACCGTAGCCCATGAGCTCGGGCATAACCTGGGGATGAACCACGACTCGGCCGAGCGCCGCTGTCAGTGCGGCAGCGAGGGGCGGGGCCAGGGGCGGGGCCAGGGCGGTGGCTGCATCATGGAGCCGTCCACAGGGTAAGACTCGCCGTGTGGGGGGGGCGTGGGCGGGGGGGTCTGCAGATGAGGTCACGCTCCTCTCCTCCGCAGCCTGATGCCCGGGCAGATGTTCAGCAGCTGCAGTGAGGACGACCTGAGCTCCAGCCTCCTCCAGGGGGGGGGCATGTGTCTGTACAACGTCCCCGAGCCGCAGAGTCTGCTGGGGGGGCCGCGCTGTGGGAACCTGTACCTGGAGCCGGGCGAGGAGTGCGACTGCGGGCTGCTGCAGGTGAGACTACGCCCTGACCACGCCCATAACCACGCCCCTGACCACGCCCTAACCACGCCCCTAACCACGCCCCTGACCACGCCCCTGACCAGGCCCCTGACTACACTCCTGACCACGCCCTGACCCCGCCCTGACCACGCCCCTGACTACACTCCTGACCACTCCCAGGAGTCTTTGATTGGCCCGTTTAAACCTCTCCTCTCTCTGATTGGTCAGGAGTGCTCGGACCCCTGTTGTAACGCCTCCACCTGTCGCCTGGTCCCTGGAGCCGAGTGCTCGTCGGACGGAGTCTGCTGCGACAACTGCAAGGTCTGACTCCTCCCCCTCTCTCCTCTCCTCTCTCTCCTCTCTCTCCTCTCTCTCTCTCCTCCCCCCCCTCCTCTCCCCTGCCTCTCTGACTCCTGTTGTGGATTTTCTTACTTAATAAAGCTTAAGAGAAGTTTGTCTAGTCAACATGTGAATTTATTACGCATGCGGAGATTGTGCGCTCAGACGGATCTGTGTGCAAATCTGCGGAGCAAGGTTTCGTAGCTGGTTTTATACACAAACATGAAAGGCGGTACAGCAGAACAAAGACATGGTGATACATTTGGAGATGTAAATGCAAGCGGTCAAGGAGCGCTTTGCCTGGGAATGAAATCAGGCTGGTAGAGGAGACCATTGTCATGTGAAGTGGGCCATGTGCGCCTATTGTCTTTCTAGGTGCGAAACGACCCTGCCCAGGATCTTGACCAGACCCAGGATCTGGATCTTTTGTGGGAAAGAGTTGGCCCATCCTGGCCTATTGTCTGTCTGGGGTACGGGAAGGAGAACCGGTCTAACCACACAGCAGGGAGCCAGGCCGAATGGCGCCGGTTTGGTTACTAGCTTAACTCTAACTAAACTTACCACAACACTCCCCTGTCTCCCCCACAGCTCCGCGCCCCCGCCTGGCTCTGCAGACCCCCCCTGGGGGAGTGTGACCTCCCTGAGTTCTGCAGTGGAGCGTCTCCTCACTGTCCTCCAAACGTCTTCGTCCAGAACGGAGAGTCCTGCCTCAGCGGCGCCTCCTACTGTTACGGAGGCGTCTGCGCCAGCCTGGACCAGCAGTGCCACCGGCTGTGGGGAGAGGGTGAGTCCGGGGCCGGTCTGGACCCGGGTTAGACCTGGTTTAGACCTGGTTTAGTCCTGGTTTAGACCTGGTTTAGTCCTGGTTTAGTCCTGGTTTAGACCTGGTTTAGACCTGGTTTAGACCTGGTTTAGACCTGGTTTAGACCTGGTTTAGACCTGGTTTAGACCTGGTTTAGTCCTGGTTTAGTCCTGGTTTAGACCTGATTTAGTCCTGGTTTAGTCCTGGTTTAGTCCTGGTTTAGTCCTGGTTTAGTCCTGGTTTAGTCCTGGTTTAGTCCTGGTTTAGTCCTGGTTTAGTCCTGGTTTAGTCCTGGTTTAGACCTGCTTTAGTCCTGGTTTAGTCCTGGTTTAGTCCTGGTTTAGTCCTGGTTTAGACCTGCTTTAGTCCTGGTTTAGTCCTGGTTTAGTCCTGGTTTAGACCTGGTTTAGTCCTGGTTTAGTCCTGGTTTAGTCCTGGTTTAGTCCTGGTTTAGTCCTGGTTTAGACCTGGTTTAGTCCTGGTTTAGACCTGGTTTAGTCCTGGTTTAGACCTGGTTTAGTCCTGGTTTAGTCCTGGTTTAGACCTGGTTTAGCCCTGGTTTAGACCTGGTTTAGTCCTGGTTTAGTCCTGGTTTAGTCCTGGTTTAGTCCTGGTTTAGACCTGGTTTAGACCTGGTTTAGACCTGGTTTAGTCCTGGTTTAGTCCTGGTTTAGTCCTGGTTTAGACCTGGTTTAGACCTGGTTTAGTCCTGGTTTAGACCTGGTTTAGTCCTGGTTTAGTCCTGGTTTAGTCCTGGTTTAGTCCTGGTTTAGACCTGGTTTAGACCTGGTTTAGTCCTGGTTTAGACCTGGTTTAGTCCAGGTTTAGACCTGGTTTAGCCCTGGTTTAGACCTGGTTTAGTCCTGGTTTAGTCCTGGTTTAGTCCTGGTTTAGTCCTGGTTTAGACCTG